>NW_027070108.1:151177-331712 GCF_002906115.3 Quercus suber
CGGACCACAACCGGGCAGGAACCCTCCATTCATGTTTATTAAACCCTTCCTTTCCCCTTCCCTCTACTCCCCTCTTCCACCCCACCACCTCCCAAAAAAAATTATAACATTACGTAAATTATGTAATACTTCATTTTGGGCAAGTTAGATTAATTCCTCTATTTGAAGAAAAAAAAATGTACACTTGTTCTCCTATCAAAAAATCTAGCATACTTGTATTACAGTTAGAATCAAGGTGGTCGATACCGTACCGGTACCCGCTGCATACTGGTATCGAAACATCAACGTTTCGTACCGGTTTAAATACCGGCCATGTACCGGTCATACCGGCTAATTTCGGGAAATACCGGCCGGTACAGGAAAAAGTTTTTTTTTTTTTTTTTTTTTTTAAGTTTTGTAATTTTTGAATTTTTGTTAGGGAAGAATGGTAACTTATTTGCATTAACTTATTAGTATTATTTGTTTTCTTAGTATGCAATGGTAACTTTTAAGCTTTCTATTTTTTATATTGTGTTTTTTTTTTTTTTAATTGATACTAAAGTCTAAAACCATGAATAATTAGTTCTGAATTGAGGAAATGTTTTATGGTAAACTTTTATATTTATTATAATACACACACACACACACACACACACACACACATATATATATATATATATATTTATTTATTTATTTATAAATATAAAAAATAGCGGTAAACCCGAAACGGTACACCGGTATTGACCGGTATCCGAAATATATCGTACCGCTGGGCAAACCGGTACAGCTTCCGGTACGGTATTGACTCCCTTTGTTAGAATCGACAATTAATCAATTATTATTGGATGAGCAAAACTAATATATGATATTTGACATGCTTTAGCGGTAAAAAAAAAATTAGATGAAAAATTATTTGCACTCAATTTTTATTTTATTTTAGCTTTCTTTCAATTGAATTAAAACCTCGTCATACCCTAATTTACATTATTTGAAATTCACAATTCACAAAGTTGGGGTACAGGTTAGGAAAAAGAAAACGAATGGGGCGTACGTTATTATTTTCAAAAAGACGAGGGACTGCAAAGAAAAATAGAATACAGAAGTAATAAAAAATAAGATAAATGATGGGTGGGTTCTTTTCACATGGGAAAGAGGTATATCCACGTGCCTAGTGTCCCTAACAAAAAAAGAAAAAGAAAAAAAATAATATAATATAAGAAAAATGATATGTCTACAACATTTTTATAATATTTTTACAATAAATTTTAAATGGCAGGTTATTACTGATTATTATTATTGGGGCAAAAAAGCAATTTTAGTATTAGGTTCATATTTGAACCAAAAACAACTAACTACCTATAATTTATTGTAAAAATATTATAGACGTAACATCTGTCGTGAAAATAATGTCTTTATATTATTGTTTAAAACATTATTTTCACGACACGCATCTAGCAAATCGTGCATTAATAATTAATTCTATATTATTACTATAGTTTAAAGTGAAATATAATTGTTTAAAACAAGTTGTGGGAATATCTTAATTTGACCATTTTTATAATGGGACGAAAAAGGACGAACAACTCAAGGGACAGGATTCTTTCGCGTGACCCCAACACGTCCCTTACGTTTCTTTTTTTTTAATTTACCTTGTTATCATTTTCTTTTTAATTTTTTGATTTTTTAATTATTATTCTGTCTCTTTGTGTAATTTTAATGTTTTTTCTTTATTTTTTAATTGTTGAAATCTAGAAAATAACACACACTCAAGGAGTGGAAGTGTTAAGTTTAGTTTAGAGGGCCCCAACTTTTAAGTCAAATGGGCCGGCGATTATTTGGGAAAGTGGACGCCGAGTTTTTTGGTTTTATCGGCTGCCGTGTGGCGGCTCCTTCATGGTAGTCTCCAAAGATGAAAATGATGAGAAGTGACCGGGTGGGAGTAGGTTTATTACTTAGTGTGCGTTTGGATAGGGAGGCAAGTCACGGCACGTTTCAGACTTGCGTTTTCTCTTTTTTTTTTTTTTTTTTTTTTTTTTTCCTGCCGCAGTTGTTGACTTTGGGGAGACAAAAGTTACTGTGCGTGCACTGTACATGCACTGTTTATGCACTGTTCACGCAATATTTAATATTAAAAGTGGGTCCCACAACACTATTTACACATTTAAAAATTATTTTGCTACAGTGTTTTCAGCAACAATCAGTTTTTATCAACTTTCAGCAACAATAAGTGCTATCCAAACGGACCTTTAGTAGTAGTAGTACTATGGCAGTGATAAAGAGATGGTATCACTCTTGATGAAAGAAAGAGAGGAAGTGTGGGTCTACTCCCTTGTGAGAGAGAAGAAATATGTTTCGAAAACATAGTGGACTTTTTCCTTGATGGGTTTGCGTGTGTCAACCTTCAATTAGATTGTTTGTATAATAATAAAAGGTTTTCTTTTTTAAATAATAATAATAATAATAGGGTTTTACTCATGTAAGTCATGCATATGTTTGTAAACTATTTAAAATTTTTTTATGAATATATGAAAAATTATTCACTATTTTGACAGTTTTTTCAATTTCTTATTAATTTTTAAAATAAATTATTAAAGTGTGCCCTAAGGGCATATGTTAACCAGATCCATAATAAAATAAGGTTTTACTAATGTATGTCTTTAGGGTATATATTAGTAAATCATTTTAAAATTTTTTTTTTATGGAAAATGAAAAAATTATTAATTATTTTGACAGCTTTTTCAATTTTCCATAAAATGTTTCTAAAAATGGATGATTAATGTGTGCTCTAAGAGCATACATCAATTGGACATATAAAAAAAAAAAAAAGTAAAATTTTAGCCCATTAAGATTAAAAGTTACCGATTCATGTAAAATTGTGTAAAAATACATGGTTTTTACAATAGTTTTGTAAATTTATACTAACACTATTTATTTTGCATTTGTTCTTTCTTTACGTATCTCAATGATGAAGAAAGAGAGTAGATGATAGTTATTGTGTGTGAAGGAAGATAAACAATTTTAAAAAAATAAAAATAAAAATTTGTTATTTTAATGAAGTGTAGTGTAAAATAAATAATCTTACGTGTAGTGTTTTGAAAAGTAAGTATGTAAAATAAAAAAAATAAAAAGTAAATAATTATGTTAAAATAGATATGAATTTTTACATGAGCTAATGTGAATGTTATTAGAATTTGATTAGAGATCAAATTTATACATAACATTTCTATATACATAGAGATATGTACTTTATAGTTTATACACCTTATAAAGGAGTATAACAAACGCATGTTATATTTAAAAATATTGAAAACTGATATGTATAAATTATATGTCACTTGTGGATTTTAGTTATCTCAATTGGTAAAGTTTTTTTTTAATTAGAGATTTGAGATTTAATCTCTGCCTATATTAAAAACCAATTAGTGTCTTAATTTGATGATAAATACTCCCTCCGTCTCACTTTATTTGTCCTCTATTCCATTTTGAGATGTTCCAAAATATTGTCATGTTTCTAAAAATAAAAGTCATTAATTTACTAATGTTCCTATTATACCCCTATTAATTCACTAATTCAATTTTTTGATAAATTTATTTAAGGGTAGTTTTGGAAACTCATACATTTTTAAAAGGTAGACAAGACAATAAATGATGTTCTCTTAAAAAATTTAACTTTTCAAACAAGACAAACAAAGTGGGATGGAGGGAGTAGTAATTATCATTGCAAATACCAAAGATTTAAAATACTATTGCATCTTTAAAAAATGCCATTCAAACTAATATTAAATAGTATGTTAATATTAAAAAACTCATAAAAAAGATAGCATACCTGTTATATTATATCTATTTACTAGGGTTTTTTTATATCTCTTTTGTTAGACTCATTAAATGGTTAAATATTTGTAATTTTAAAAAATTATGATAACAATTTGGGTATCTTGCTTTTTTAATGAATTATTAAAAGTGAAATAAGCTACAAGCAGCCTAGGTTGCCATTTATGGAGTCCAAATCTTCTGTCATATTTTTCCTACTTCATTCTATACTCCACGAATAAAAACTTATCACATGTTTACCTAATTAATTAAATCCTACCATTATTGACTTATTATTTTAATTTTAACTATTAAAAAAAAAAAAAAACCCAAACATCTCCTACCACCACCAAACTTGGCCGGCACTGTCAACCGCCGCCCTTGGCTTCTCTAGTCATGAAAACCTCCATCACCTAATCTATACCTCACCGAACATCCAAGCCGTCATTGCCCTTCACCAACCACCATCACTCCACCAAAAAAACCAATAGATCTATAATCACTATCATTCAAAGCAAGACTTTGTCTTTCTCAAATCCAAATCTTTTAGATCTCTCTATCTTTCTTGTTAAATTTTCAAATAATATATTAATTTTGGAAATTTTTGTACTAAATGTGTTGGATTGTTCATGGCTTTCAGATCTGTTGGGTTTTTTGGTGGTGGAGTGATGGTGGTTGGAGGGATTGAAAGGGGTAGTGGGATTCGCTTGGATGTCTGGCAGCATCAATGATGGTGACCAGCAATGTCTATGATAGAGGTTTCCAGCGCTGGCCAAGTTTGGTGTTGGACTTGGTAGTAATGGCAGGGGGTTGTTGGGTTTTTTTATTTTTATTTTATTTTATTTTATTTAGGTAGTTAAACTAGAAAAAGTCAATAATTGTAATACTTAATTAATTAGATGAATATGTAGCAAGTTTTTATTGGTAGAATATAGAATAGAACAGGAAAAATAAGTCAAAAGATTTGAACTCTTATTTGTGTGACCAAAATTATGAAGTTCAACTCGAAAATAGTATCAATTTACAAGTTACTGTCTAAAGAATTTACACGTTTTTTTTTTTTTTAAATGAAAAGCAACAAGTTACTGTCTAAAGAATTTAAACTCACAAGTCATAACTCTTTTGAAAAGGCAACAATATTTAAAAAAAAAATTTTGAATTATTGCTTTTGCTTCTTCTTTTTTTACTTTTTTTTTTTTTGCTATTTATATTTTTCTTTTATAAATTTAAACCCTATAAAAATTTTAATATAATAGAATATATATATATATAAAATAAACCTTGACATATTAAAAAAAAGTTATACGAATGTAAAAATAAAATTAATATTAGGTCCGTTTAGATACAACTTATTGTTGCTGAAACTGAAAACTGAAAACACTGTAGCAAAATAATTTTTAAATGTGTAAATAATATCGTAGAACCCATTTTTAATATTTTTTTAATGCATAAACAGTGTTATTACAGTACATGAACAGTGCAGTATAGTGCATGAACAATGATAATTGTCTCATGTATAATAATTTTACTATTTATGTGCTAAAAAAAAAAATTTCAAAACGTGAAATAGAAAACGCAGATACAACTTTCCATAGTATCCAAACACATATATTATTACTTTCCATATTATCCAAACACATATATTATTACAGGAAATTGTCTTTTGTCGTCAAACTTACTAGAAGCTAATCAATGTGCAATCATCATGGAAAGTATCCTTCCTCTTGAAGGTTAAAAGTCTTTGGCCCATAAGCTGTAAAATTTTCAGATTAATGAATCTAAAATTACCTTTTAATTTTGAGAATCAATTCTTTTTTTTTTTTTGTCTTTTTTTTTTTTTTTTTTTTTTATGAATGAATGTTACGAGAAAATGTCTACTCAATTTACTCAAAAAAAAAAAAAATGTCTAATCAATCACACAACTAGATTGAACGGTTATGATGCCAAGAATAACCCGTAGGGTCCACCCTTAAAATGATATCATTGTGTCTGGACCCGACTTAAGTCCCATACTACTTTAGCGGCCCATTGGTTTCAAGACCGGTCAAACAATCACGTGGAGTAAGGTGTGGCCCCACCCCCACTTAAATTGCTTTGTCCTGTTCTGGTATTGAGATAGGTTGCAATTGGACCGTGAATTCACCTCATTCCTCTCATAACATTTTTTTTTTTTTTTTTTAGGATAATTATAGTAAACCCACCTGAGGTTGAGTCCGTTTTCACTTTGCCTACTCGTGGTTCAAAACTTATCACTTTGCCCACCTGAACTTCAATCCGTTACTCCCACGTTGCCCACCTCACCCCCAAAGTTAGACAAACACCATTTTACTAAAAATTAGACATAACACGGATCAAAAACACGAACCATTGAATCTTTTCCTCATGAACACAAGAACACAACATTTATAAATATATTTCAAAATTTTCAGTTACACATCCAAAACCAATTAAATCCTCTGAATCCAGACCAAAAATCCATCTCATTTTTCAAACCACTAGCAAGCCAAAATTAAATAAAACCCACAATCAAAAAGCAAAAAAAAAAAGAAAAAAAAAAAGAAGAAAACCATGAAGAAAAGTAATGTTTTCCAATTACCCATGTAAATCTACAGCAATAACTGGTAAGTAAGTATGGGAAAACCAAATAACCAAAGAACATTTTCACTTTTTACTAAGAATTTGAATTCCAAAGAAAAGAGAAAATGCGTGAGATTCTTCGCATCCAAGGTGGGCAATGTGGGAACCAGATTGGAGCAAAGTTCTGGGAAGTGGTGTGTGTCGAACACGGCATAGATCCAACTGGGAAGTACCAGGGAGACTCAGATCTACAGCTCGAGAGAATCAACGTTTACTACAATGAAGCAAGCTCGGTCGCTATGTTCCTCGTGCTGTTCTCATGGATTGGAACCTGGTACCATGGACAGCATTAGATCTGTACCTACGGCCAGATCTTCAGGCCCGACAACTTCGTTTTCGGCCAATCTGGCGCTGGATGTGAAAAATGAGAGGGATTTTTGCTTCTTTTCTTCTTTTTTTGCTTTTTGATTATGGGTTTTACATGTAATTAGAAAACATTACTTACTTACCAGTTATTGCTATAGATTTACATGGGAAATTGGAAAACATTACTTTTCTTCATGGGTTTTCTTCTTTTTTTTTTTTTTTTTTTTTTTTTTTGCTTTTTGATTGTGGGTTTTATTTGATTTTGGCTTGCTAGTGGTTTGAAAAATGAGATGGATTTTTGGTCTGGATTTAGAGGATTTAATTGGTTTTGGATGTGTAACTGAAAATTTTGAAATATATTTACAAATGTTGTGTTCTTGTGTTCATGAGGAAAAGATTCAATGGTTCGTGTTTTTGATCCGTGTTATGTCTGATTTTTAGTGAAATGGTGTTTGTCTAACGTCTGGGGGTGAGGTGGGCAACGGGGGAGTAACGGATTGAAGTTCAGGTGGGCAAAGTGATAAGTTTTGAACCACGGGTAGGCAAAGTGAAAACGGGCCCAACCTCAGGTGGGTTTACTGTAATTATCCCTTTTTTTTTTTAGTTTTTTTTTAATTATTGTTAATATTTAGCGGTAAAGAAGATGTTTGGTACATACACTTAAAAACATATATTTTGTTATTTGAAAATATATGTAAAAATACGTATAAGTGAAAAGGGTTCATGTGGGTAAAAAAATGTGTAGAAATACGTGTAATATTGTTTAAAAACTTAAAACATATATTTAAATACATGTATCAAACAAGCCCAAAATGTGTGAAAATACGTGTAATGTTGTTTAAAAACTGAAAACATGTGTTTGAGTTGTCATACCAAACGAGACCTAAGATTTAAAATTATTTTTCACAACTTTAAATCTCAACCATTTATACCAATTACATCAAGTGCAAGAATTGCACTTTATCTCAATTCTCTGTTCTATTCTTCCATTTGGCATTGATTTTTTCAGTTTTTTTACTTGGATTTGTTAATATATGCCCTTAGAGCATACAATAATTATCAATTTTATAATAAAAAAATTATAGATAATTGAAAAAATTGTCAAAATAGTGATGTAGAACAGATAGCACATGCCTTCCTTGAACAGCAGGGGCGCAGGAAGTCACAACGCAAGATCAAAGGGGGGTGCTAGTAGGGGGCATCGGGGTAACAGTGTCGGAATTGCATGAAATTTGGCAGGTTGAAGGAAAACGACGTTCTGATCCAGATTCATGACTATGATCGTCGCCAAAATTTAGGCGAATTCCTTCATTAAGGCCCCGATAACAGTGTTTTTGCTATTTATAGTAATATTTGTTTTTCCTTAATAACTTTTAGTTTAAAAGTCAGAATAAGGTCCCGTCTGTTTTGGGACGACCCTTAAGGTCAGTAGTTTATGATTCTGCAATTAACTCAATTTTTCCATTTTTGGTAAAATTCGGTAATTTTGTCCCCTAATCGCTTAATTAGCGCGAATTAGGGTTTTAAACGTTTTTTCTTAGTATTTATATGTTTTGTAGCCGTCAGAGGCAAATAGACTATTATCAATAAACACAGACTTTTGTCAAATTTTCTTCTGGTGGATTCCAGTATTATCTCCTTGTGGATTCAGGGAAACCCCTCGTGGATTCGAGATTTACTGCCAGAAACTAACAGTTTAGTTTCTGTTCCATCAAGAGAGTATCATGTGTGTTTCTCTTCAGGCTTCCGCGACATCAAATAGTTAATCACTTTTACAGTTTTTTTTATACAAAGTTTACTGAAATGGTTTACTAATATATGTTCAAAGGGCATACATTAGTAAAACTCTTTTTACTTTTATTGATCTTGTGAACTTGCTTAATGTTAGCCAAAAATATCAATTGGTTTTTCTAATAAAAAAAATATCATTTGATTTTTTTACGCATGATATGAGATTGAATCCAATTTATCCATTGGATGACCAAAGGCTTTTGGTTGAAGTAATTGGAATTCACGTGAATAGATTTTGTTGGTCTCATTTTAGGAAAATGATTAATGATCTCCTTCAAATCCCTCCCATTTTAGGTGGATAAAACATTTATTTTATTTTTAAATATTATATGTGTTGAGCATTTTAATATTATTTAATTAAAATGAATTCATATGATAATATAAATGTAAAGATGTAGGAGTTAATATGTAATATATAAAAAATTAGTGAAAATGTTTAATCTCACATTGAAAATAAGAGAGACTTTTTTTTTTAATTGTAGTAATTAATGAATTAATACGTATTGATTCATATATTAGGCTAGATACGTGTGCAAGGGGGAAGTGAAGGGCGGAAGTGAAGGGCGAAGGTGTCAACAATGGAAATAAATCAGCTTCTTAGATCCTCCTACTTGAGTCTATAAATAGATAATTCATACCCAATACAAGTTGCAGCATTACAACAGCTTTGAGCCATACGACATTTGTTGGACTGTTGTATCATGAGGGGTACAAGTTAGAGAAGGCTTGCACTGGTTACAAATTTTAGCCAACTAAGGACTTGAATCTCCTTAAAGGGAGCGAATGTCGCACCTCGGTTCAAATAGTATTATGTATTTTTTAATCTCAAATAAATAATATTCAAAAGTATTATTTAGTTTTGTGTATGTGTGTGTGTTATTTCCATTATTATTGTGTTTGCACCAACAATAGGTCTTATATTTTAAATAATAATTAGATAAAATTGAAGGATTCAGTTGAAACATATATTTTTCCCTCATCTTAAGAGTGTGTGTGTGTGTGTGTATATTATTAAATATGTATTTAAATTTGTTATAAATAGAATTTAATATATATCTTATTTATAATTTAAATTTTTCGTTTTTAAAAATAAGCCATTTTTTAGCATTTTGTCTCACATTATGCAAATAAGTTATTGAAAATAAGCAATTACTAAACGGACATTTTCTTTTAGCTTTTAATTTTTTATTTACAATTTTTTAAAACCCCACTTTTTCGAAGTACAAATATACTTTACCATACTTTCAACAAAGAGTTAGGTAAGCTGTTCTTAAATGGACACTCAAATGGACACGACACAACATGACATGAGATATAGTTGCATGTCAAAGCACGAAAAATAAAAACACAACATGTGCAAGTCCATTTGAGCGAGTAAATGCCAATATTTTTAACCAACCCGCCAATAGTAGGTTGAAAAAATTCCAATTCGTTGAAACCAATCTTTAAATTCAGTGGGTTAGTTGAATATCTTAGCAATTTGGACTTGGCGGTTTGAGCTAGTTCGGTAGGTTAACAAATTTAATTGATTAAATGAAATTATTTCAAATAAATTGAATAATTTTTTTATTCCTCAAATAAAAATGGAAAGAAAAATTAAATTTTTTATTAATTTAATTACAAATACTATATTATTTTTTATAAGAATGGCTGAAATTTTTTCACATTGAAATAAAAACATCTCAAAATCTAAAATTAGACTAGTACATACTATAAGATCTGTAAGGTCACAACTTGGTGGCCCAAGCCCAAAAGTTATTGGATATGAGCCCAAAGAGCTTAATACAATAAATTTGTAAAGAGTGGGTGAAAGAGCTGGACTATATGTGAACTGGACAACCATTAGAAAAGATTTAAGAGATGAATTAGCCTAAAAACACACTTAGAACTTGATTAAATTATCGTCCGAGGAGATTAATTATGTACTGAATTGTTCTTGAAAGCTATGAACCTTTAGTGTTATAGTAAATCTTCCTCTCCCCTATTTTTCTATCTTCCCGATCTCCTCTTATGGGAGATCTTTTACATTATATAGTTCCTTTTAGGTCATTCTGACTGTACACTTGTTAGCCATCTAAACCTTCACTTGAGTATATGTCCCATCAAACATCCTTTTCTGGTTCTCTGTGAGTGGTGGTAGCTGAGATTGTACTGTTTAGGGGTCTTCTCCACATAAATGCGGCCAAAAAAGTTGCTGCGATACACTTAATGCGGTGGTAGCAGCTTTTCTTTAAAATATTTATGTATTCCTATCTTTTTTGTATGTGCCTAAAGTTCATCCTTATCGTTGGAATTCCATGAAGGGTTACCTGCATCGCCTAAATACAGGTTTGATCGATGTTTGTCGTATCCAACGAGGGGATACTTCTCGGACAACACTTCCCCATTCATCTCCCACGTGGTTCTTGACTTTGAAATCTCTAAAAAAAAACATTTACTCCTCCTCAGATGTACTCTCGTCCTCGGACAAGGCCCAAGGCCCAATACATAAACTTGGGCCTTTGCCCCCACAAGATCAATAACAAAAGCTTAGAGAGAGCAGCTAGAGTTTATTAGGGAAGAGAAAGATGAAAATGAAAAAATAAAAAGGGAAGAGACTGAGATGAAAGAAATAAAGTGAGTGGGTATGTGAAGTAGAGTATGCAACATAACAAAGTATATAAATATATATAATATAGGTGGGCGGATCAGGTTGTGTTGGGCTAGAAATATCTTAACTCGCTATCCAACACGACCCAGAACCTAACCAACACCCAACCATAGCCACCAACACCCAGCCACAACCTACCAAAACCCATATCGGTGACCCAGCCACCAACGTGGGACAAACACCACAAGAAAACCGAACCACTATGTAAGAGGAGAGAGATTAAGAGGACAAGTGAGAGACAAGAATGCCAATGGAGAAGTGGCGGTGGGGAAGTCGTCGACAAAAAATGCTGCCTTTGGCTTTGGCTTCTTCAACCATGAGAGAGATGAAAGATTAGAGTTTTGGAGAGAGTAGTGAGACAAAGGTACAAGAGAGAGGGAGAGGAGATAGAAGAGAGAACTAAGGGAGGAAAGAGAATAGAGAAGAGACTTGAGCAAAGAGAGGCACGAGACAAAGAGAGAGAGAAAAAAATTAATAAAAAAAATAGTAACTTGCTACAGTGGATTTATTTGGAGTGCATTTGAGCTGAATTTTAGTTGGGAGATTGAGTGAGTGGACAAGGGAAAAAGCGTTGGGCGGTTTCTACGAAGGGGCACGCTGATTTAAGCAGGGCGGGGGTCATCTACTTTAATTTTTTTTTTTTTTTTAGTTTATACTTTCTATAGACCGTGGACTGTAGAGTATGCTACCTGTAGCTATAGTAAATTAGTATTAGCATTGGGTGTAAATATCCTGTTACTATTTTGCCAATTAAGAGTTTTCACAATAAGGTTATCAACTCTCTCCAAAAAAAAAAACAGTTAAGTTGTCAAAATAAGCATATTTTAACCATATAAGCACTAAAAAAGCCCCTACATCAATGGCGTCAAACTTAAAATTATTTTGCAACTTGCTACAGTAAGTTGCTATTAATAGCAACTTTTCATAGTGAAATTCTGAACAATTTTTCCCTTTTTCAAATTGGGTGGGGGTTAAGGCTTAAGAATGTTTCTTATCTCTAGCACAACCTAAATTATTTTGTAGAAACATATCAATGTTGGTACAATTTATAAGGCACTTGGATTCAAAAGGGAAACAAAAAATCAACTAAAAATATAAAAAAAAATGAGATGATGATAATGAGAGAAAAACATATGAGGGAAAAAAAATTTGGAAATATTAGAAAATGATCAAATTTTGTGAAAAAATGATGATGATGGGACTTGAATAAATTAATTTGAAGACTAAGAATGAAAAGAAAAACACACCAATTTGAGCAATGCGCATTACATTTAAAAATTGAAAACAATAGGAACAACGTCTTTTTTCTATTCTTAGAAAAAATAAAAAGAAAGACATGGAGATTAGGGATTTATAAGATTTTGGTAAAAGTGTGTGTATTATTTGGGTGGAGTCCACTTGAAAAACTAACTAAATATTGGAATTGTAAATAACTAAATGCAGTCATTGTTATATTGTAAAGGGAAATAACATAAAAGCTAACAATGAAGTGATCTCTATGACTTTTTTTTTTTTTTTTTTAAGAAAGGTCATTATCCAAAATTAGAGTAAAGAGAAAACTAAGCAAAACAACAGTATAAAAAATAAAAATAAAAAAATAGCATGAACGTGAAGATAATGAATAAACTCCAGGTCCTTAGCATGTTCTACTTAGTTATTTTTTCTTTTATTATAATTTAAACAAGAGTAATCTAGACTCGTGTATTACTGTAGCAAGTTGCAAAATAATTTTAAGTTTGACGCCATTGATGTAGGGGCTTTTTTAGTGCTTATATGGTTAAAATATGCTTATTTTGACAACTTAACTGTTTTTTTTTTTGGAGAGAGTTGATAACCTTATTGTGAAAACTCTTAATTGGCAAAATAGTAACAGGATATTTACACCCAATGCTAATACTAATTTAGTATAGCTACAGGTAGCATACTCTACAGTCCACGGTCTATAGAAAGTATAAACTAAAAAAAAAAAAATTAAAGTAGATGACCCCCGCCCTGCTTAAATCAGCGTGCCCCTTCGTAGAAACCGCCCAACGCTTTTTCCCTTGTCCACTCACTCAATCTCCCAACTAAAATTCAGCTCAAATGCACTCCAAATAAATCCCAAACACAAATGCACCCAAAATTACGCTCCTTTCTCCTTTATCCCCCCACACCTTAAAACTCCCAAACTCCAAACCCCAAACCCCCACCCCTACATACACCTCCTCCGCCCCTTTCCCCTCTCTCTCTCTCTCTAAAACAACTACTACTCTCCCCCTTTTCTCTCCCTCTCTCGCTAAACAGTTAACAGTTAAAAAATCCGTTAATACCATCATCATCTGCAGAGCTGGAAGAAGGGTGGATTGGTTGTAATAAAGTGTATGGAATGACAGATTACCGTTTAACAACAACAACAACAACAACAACAACAACGCCAATGAATCTTTGGACCTCAGACGACAACGCTTCGGTCATCGAGTCTTTCATGAGTTCCGATCTCTCAACTTTTGCAGCTTCGACATCAACGCCCACACCAGCGCCCATCGTCTCTCAATCACAACCCTCCGTTGCTCTCTTCAACCAGGAAACCCTCCAACAACGCCTCCAAGCTTTAATCGAAGGCGCTCGCGAGAGCTGGACCTACGCTATCTTTTGGCAGAGCTCCTACGACTATTCCAGCAGCGCCTCTGTTTTGGGTTGGGGTGATGGGTACTACAAAGGCGAGGACGATGAGTCCAAATCCAAAGCCAAGAACAAAACTTCGTCGTCTGCGGCCGAGCAAGAGCACCGGAAGAAAGTCCTCCGAGAACTCAATTCTTTGATTTCTGGGTCGGCAACCCCGGCTACTGATGATGCTATTGACGAGGAGGTCACCGACACTGAATGGTTCTTTTTGGTGTCCATGACCCAGAGTTTCGTTAATGGCGGTGGTCTCCCCGGTCAGGCTTTTTTCAATTCCAGCCCGATTTGGGTCACCGGAGCCGACCGCTTAGTGAGCTCGCCGTGCGATCGGGCTCGCCAGGGTCAGGATTTCGGCCTCCAAACTATGGTTTGTATACCCTCTGCAAATGGGGTTGTGGAATTGGGATCCACGGAGGTGATTTTTCAGAGCTCGGATCTGATGAATAAAGTCAGGGTTTTGTTCAATTTCAATAGCCTGGAGATGGGTTCTTGGCCAATCAGAGCCCGGATCTGATGAATAAAGTCAGGGTTTTGTTCAATTTCAATGGCCTGAAAATGGGTTCTTGGCCAATCAACGACCAGGGTGAAAACGACCCGTCTTCGCTTTGGCTCAATGATCCGACATCGACTCCGCCGGTGACGACGGCGGCTGAGATCAAAGACTCGTTGAATAACAATTGTACTGTTAAGATGTTTGGTAGATTGAAATTATGATTGCATGGAGTAAGAATAGATATTAGAATGCGCTGCAATATAATATTTATTTCTATTTAGTTGTTTGGTAACTCTATAATAATAGAATTTTGAATATGTATTCTACTTGTTTGGTATAATGAAAGTTTTTTAAATCAAATGGCCTAAAATGTCTTTATTATAATAAATACATTTTTTATAAGGATTGCTTTAATAATCTCAATCTTAAATAGAGTCCTGTAATGAATTTTTTATTTTTGTTTAATAAACCCAATTTTCTTTTTTTTTTGGATTACTTTCGTTTTTCTTCTCAACGTGTCTCACACCTGTAAAATTTGACCAACAAACAGTATCACCATTTCATTATTCTTTCACCTATAAATACTACCAACGACTAAAAATATCTCAGTTTGAAATTCAATTCATTTATTTTTATTGATATATGTTCTCTGTTTCTGTTAGGAGCTTAGGAAAAAAAGACTAACTTAGACCTTGCCCCAGTATTAGAGGTATTTTTTTCCCTAATATATATATATATATATATTTGATTAACAGGAAAAGTATCCTGGGACAAACGCATAAGTAGAAGTATGCTTGAGAAAATTCACTAGCCTTTTTATTTCTTTTTCTAGAAGAAGAGAACTCTTCTTCTGAGTCCTATACACAATTCACCAAATGAAGTTCTTTTTGCTCCCACTCAGCCTTGGAGTTTCTTATTTTGTTCTTGGATTGTTGAATTGTATTCATAAGAACATCAATCTCATGTTTTGCATCATTAAGCATGCTTTCATACTTCTCATTTGTTGCTTTCAAAACCAACTCTAGAACTTGTACCTGGGTCTCATCATTTTCATATATATACATATATATAGTTAACAGGGGAATTGGTAGTGCCTTAGGTACACATAACTAGAAGTATCCTAGACCAAAAGCATTTAAACATTTAGACACCAACTATGAGCCTGGGAATATATTGAATAACATCGAATGAACATCAAAGCCAACTATAGGGCAATACCTTCAGGCATGACCTCAAACCAGACCTAACACCCCACCATGTTTCTAGCTTTTTTAGCTAGAGCACCAACAACAAAATTACTAGTAGCACATGAATGAAATCAAAGAATAGGAAAGATGAAACTAAAGTGTGTTTGGTTGGAGTGAAAATAGGGAGGATGGAAAATAAAGGGTGGAAAACAGAGTGAAAAACAGTGTTTTCTACTATTTGGCAAAAGAAGGAAAATGTTGAGGATGGAAAACTCAAGAGAAAATTTTCTCTCCTGGGCTCACAATTTTCATCCTCCCAAGTCGGGAGGAAAATTGTGGAGAGAAAAGTGCTCTCACAACACTTTTACAGAAATGCCCTCACAGCTACAAACACAACGGCTACAAACATAACAACTAAAACCACAACAATCTTTCTCTCAAACATCTCTAAACTCAAGTATAATCAGATTATCAGAATACAAACTCAAAAACACAATTTTAAAATTAATAAAATCATAACAATAAAAGAAAAGAGACAGAAGCCATCTGACCTATCTGGACTGTGTTGGGGACGAAGATGAGTGACGACTCCGGTTGAACCAATTTCTTTGGGATGAAGATGACCCATTTGGACTGCGTTGGGGACGACTATTCTAGAATCAAGTAAAAAACTGAAGAAAAAAAAGAAGAAGAGAGAAAGGATGTGTTGGAATGTTTTTGAGACTTGAATAAGGGAGAAGAAGAAAAAGAAGGGGGTGGGGATAGAGATAGGACGTGTGTGGAAGAGATAACATGGGAAAAAAAAACATATGGATGAAATGAAAAGAGGGAAATGAGAAATAATATAAAGAATAAAAAATCCTATTTGAGAAATGTTATTACAATATTTTCACAATAAATTTTAAGTAATAGATTGTTATTAGTTAATACTGGTGAGTAAAAAAATAATTTCAGTGGTGGGTTCAAATTAGAACTAGTAACAAATTTCCACATAAATTTTGTTGTGAAAGTATTGCAAAAAATGTTGTGGACGTAATACTTCTCATTGAAAAATATAATTGTTAATAAATTTTATATTATTTAATGAGTACATATAAATCTATTTCTCACCAATTATGTAACAATGGTATAATAGTCAATTTATATAAACTACATTTTTTATCCTCCCATTTTTCTCTCTAATCAAACAAAATAGTTTTCCACCCTCCCACTTTTCCATCCCTCCAACCAAACATTCATGAGGGAAAACCAAATCTTTTCAATCCTCCCACTTTTCCATCCTCTTACTAATTTTCCATCTTCCCACTTTTCCAGTCCCCCAACCAAACGGACCTTAAAGGTTGAATAACCATTGAAAAGTCTTAAAATGCCCAAATTATATAAAATTTCGATAACATAACATACCATTTACCTAAAAAAAACACCACAATCATCCAAAATTCTTAGGAGCCCCGTGTTCAAGTGGGATAAAAAAGAAGCATAAATGCAAATTGAATTTTCCAACCTTTGTAAGCCATTCTTCAGGAAAATTCATAACCTTTGTAACCTTTGTAAGCCATTCTTCACCATTAATAAGGCCTTTCACCCATTCTTCCTTCTCAACATCTAGCATGCTTAAGAAAACATCTATTAGTTCATGTTGACAAGCAATCAATTTAGTTGCCTTGTAACGCTCCTTAGTTGTAAGGCTAGGTAGTTTTAGTAATTCATCATTGATTTTGACCTACTTTCAGCTGCTACTACTCCAATGACTGCCTTGCTAAGGTTATCTGATGCATCCTTTAACTGAGCAGCAAGGATGATTGTAACTTCTTTTATCGCTTTTACCATATTATCTTCATCACTTTGAATTCTTCTTTTCTTTTTTCGAGCATTCTGTTCTTCCCCGTTATTGCTAGGGGAGGGAATTTGCATGCAGTCCACGTCTTCAGGAATATCATCTAATTTGTCATCATTTTTCTCTGCTTCTAGTTATTCAACAACATCTAGAGGTGCTGAGCATCTTTACCAGTAGCATGGTCTTTTCCATACACAATGCAAAGGTCTTCATAGTGTGAAAATGATTTGTTTCTACAAGCAGCTACCTCCTTATGACTCTACAAAACAATTGACAAAAATATGAAAATGGCAAGATAAAATACATGGATCTATAAGATGGTGAACTTTTACCTGCACATATGCATCCCATACATCATTTTCAGCAGTAACACACTTCCTCATAGTGTCCTATCCAAACCCACTTGTGTTAGGCCTAGTCAACATTTCATGGATAACTTGAAATTCTCTTTTCAAAGTCCTCAATCTTGACTCAATATGTGGTTTTGCTCTTAAGCTAGCATTAGGTAATTTGGTAGAAATCTTTCCTTCCAAGATTTTCAAATATCCGGGTTTAAACTTATTTTTAGGACTACCTTCTTTTTCATGGTGATATTCTACCAAAGCCTCCACTAGTTTTATATCTTCAGTAGGAGTCCACTTTCATTTAGAAGGATCTTGAGAATCAAGTAATATGCAAAATAAAATGCAAAAGTTTAGACACACATAATAAACAGTTTAACATCAATGCAATAAAAAAATTTTATTTACTCAAGGAAACAATACATGAAAAAGTCACAAATCAAAGTATTATATTATTAAACTATATTTCTCTCCTATTTCTCAACGTATTAAACATTTCATTTGCCAAATTGGTTCTCCATGCACTCCATTCATTGAAGTCTCAATATGTGTTATTAGGTCACCATTAATTCCTTCTGCCAATTGCTCATCATTGTCCAATATCCTCTTCTATTGGGTCTACAGGCATCACTCTCCTTATGAAGTTATGGAGAAGGGAACACGCCATAATAATGCGATTTTGGGTCTTGATTAGGAAGAATGAAGGACTCCTAAGAATATGCCATCGTATTTTAAGCAATCCAAAACATCTCTCTATAACATTCTTAGCTGAAGAATGTTTCATATTAAAGAACTCTTTTTGGGTTCTTGGTTGTTGTCCATCTCTCCAATCATTTAAGTGATATCATTGTCCTCTATATGGGGCAAGAAATCCCTCACCATTTATATGGCCAGCATCAACTAGATAGTAATAACCTATATATTGTAATGTCTTTAGTATAATGGGTGTATAAATTTTTTTTAAAATATTTATATAATTAGTAGGCAACCTATTTCTCTTACCATGGGGAACACTCTGAAAGTTCAAAGTGGGTATATAATACCTTTGAACGTTTAGACCCTAAATACAAAATTATCAATTCAAGCTTTATATCAAACAATTAATGTGCGGAATATGATAACAAGCTATAACAGAATTGATAACAAATCTAAGCCAAATATAAACACATCCACAGCAGTAAATATAAGGCAAAGATAAAGGGAAGGAAGATGCAAACACACGGACAACACACGATGTGTTATCGAAGAGGAAACCGAAGCCCTCGGCGTAAAACCTCTCCGCCGCCCTCCAAGCGGTCAAATAGTCCACTAGAAAATGTAGCTGGGATACATGAACAACAATAGACCCTCCAAGCCTAAACTACCCAGGTACCTAAGCCCTCCAAGCTTCTTGCTCCAACAAGGTTGCGCTGAACCTTTTTCTTTTCCAGCTTACCGGATTCTGCTATAGCCTATAGCATCAACCAATATAGATTGGTTCCTTTCCAAACTGCTTCCCAATAGTACCAAATAAACCTTCTCATGGATGTGGGTATGGTGAGAAAAGGATTTGGTCAAAAGACCTCTCAAGGGTATAACAATGGAGAGGAAGAGAGTAGAGGAATTTGTAGAGTCTCTATGGTAAAGATTGGGGATGAGGTAATCTTGTTTTTCTCTAAGGTTTCTCTCACAAAATTCTCTCTGGAAGCTCTCTCAATATGATGGGTATAAGGGTGTATATATAGTAGGGTGAGAAGGGAATGCAAAACGTCAGTTTTTGCCAAACAGGGCAAGTTGGCGACTTGATCTCGCGGCTTGGCCAAGTCGCGAAATCAAGTCGCGACGTAACGGCCTGGCCAGACTGGAACTTTTGTCCTGTAGCGTGACAGCTGGCGCGACCCTTCAGCTTCCCAGTGTGCCTCTCACGTGCCTGCCTTTTGCGGCTTGCCAGTCGCGAACCACCCGCGAGTCCTAGTCGCGAGACTCTGTTTTCTTGCACACTCTTGAGCTTTTCTTCACATCTTCTCACACACTACCCTTACAATTTTTTACCTAAATACAGGGTTACTAAGTGCTAAATTACAAGCAAATTGGTCACGGAATAAAGCCAATTAAATGGTTGATTAAATTCAACCTTATAGTTCCCTGTAAAACAGATGGAATCCAGATTCCCAGGTTAAAGGAAATTGTATTTTTATAAATTGACAATTTTAACCATTTTTTTTAAATGACTTGGTAGTTCACATTCAAATCTAAGGATAAAATGGAAAAATAAATAATTCATTTAAGATTCTTAGGAATAAACCAAACATAGGAATAGCTACATTCTTAATCACATTCCTAGGAATTTGGATGCCAAAAGTAATATGGATTCCCCAGTACCAAACGCCACATTAAGGTGGGGAAGCTAAAATCTCATGGAGTCCTAAGATTTAAAAAAAAAAAAAAAAAAAAAAAAAAAAAAAAAAAAAAAAACCCCATAACTTTAACACTAAACTAGAGAATTCAAAAAGCCTTGCTCTGTTTTAAGTCAGTAATGAGGTGCTTGATTCTAGTTAGGTTAGCAGAATCATCAAATTGATAAGCTATTATCACACATGGGACAAATGTCTAGCACCATTAAATTGGCAATATACTAAACATAATTGAATAAAAAGTTATAAATAAGAGGTGTGTCACTGGCCACTTTCCCTATAGGTTTGTATCATGAGAATTTGAACAAACCAACACAATTCTGATGCAAAGAACTCTGATTCAAACAAAGTCAAAAACACAAAATGCAATTAAGCTAGACAAAGCTTGTTGTGCCATAGAAGGAGTTAGACTTGTGAAAAAATATCAAATACTAAGGCCCATCTATTGGAAATTAATTTATAATATATAATCCTATATATAAAATAAATAAATAAATCAATTTAATACTAAACCAACGTATCATATTTTTCTCATGAAATTTTGTGTATTTGTTGTTTTCTTTCACTAACATCAAACATTTAATTGTTGTTGATGAGGCCTTTGCAAACAACCTTGTAGAAACACCATTCCCAAAGATTAAACCAAGCAACCAAACCCCCTTAGGAATAGTCATATCTCTCTCAGGCATTTAATCAAACAGCTCCATGGCATACTCAAATGCAACAGTTGGTGAAAGGCACATGGAGATAATAAAAAACATAAAAAAACCAAGAATTTCACAGAGACCCAACCTAAAAATTAAACCAAAAAATGAATTTCTACTATAAAAATTCACACATGGAGATTAAAAAAAAAAAAGTTCTTAGAAGATTTAAAAAGCAATACATAAGAAAGGAAAAGAAAAGAAAATAAAAGAAAACATACCCAAGCGCCGTCGGAACCACCAAGGCGCCATAGGGACAAGGGCGGCGAGATGGTGGGGAAAAGCTTTGCAATGGCTCTGAACGGTGTGGATTCTCTCTTTGCTGGACCTGGTTCTCTTCTCCTCTTTCCACTGGGTTTTGGACGTTTGGGTTATTTTAGGTTTGTATTTAAAAGTCACGTGAGTCACATGTGCTTATTCCGTTAGTGTTTTAACATGTGACTAGCTGAAGTATTGATTTGGCAGTTGTGAATAGTTTAAGGAGTAAATTGGCCAATAAAAAAGTTGAAGGGGTCATTTGGCCAGTGGTTGAAAGTTTAGGGGGTGTATGAGCATTTTTCCCTAATTTTGAGCTACGGTTGTCAAGATATTACACTTGGAAGTGAGGTGATGCAGTGTAGAAATTTGTGTGGCACTTTTCTTGAAAATTTAATTCCTCCTAATCCGAAGGGGATATCAATCATAATTCAATGTAGTTTAAGCCATTCACATTTGTTATGGCTGGATTCATATTGTCTATTTCGCAAAAACGCCCAAAAACAACTCTTTTACTAGAAAAATAATGAAATAATATTTTTGATTAGGATTTCGTTTCAACTCCAATTTTGACCGGTGAATTATCTTTTTGAAGAAAATTTTTGGATATTTAATATGAAATAAATTTATCTCGATTGGATGGTCATATTGTTTGGTCAACTTTTCGACTAATTCCAATTAGGGTTAGTCAACGTTGGTCAAACTTAGCCAAAAATGACAAATTTGGGATTTTGAACCCTTAGGTTATTAAAATGGTTTTATCCAAGACTTGATTGAGATAAAAAGAGTTTTTTTTTTTTTTTTTTTCATGTAATTCCTTATTACATGAATACGGTATCACTATATAGAATAATGGCTACCTTAAACTTTGTTCTTATTTGGATATTTAAGAAAATCTAATTTACAATGATTTAGGTAATTTTTTGGCTAAACTTATTTTTTTTTTGTCAATCTATGAGGAAACATCCTTCGAGAATTTGCTAAATTTAAGGATTTGGTCAGTCAATACTAAGGTCAAATTGCTTTTTCATGGTGCCGAAAGTTAGCCCATGATTTTGGGCAAATATAGCATATCAATTAGGGTTTTTTTTTTGGTGTGTTTATGGTTTTGGATACCAGATTTTTTTGGTAGAAAGAATTTTCACTAGTCCACTAGCCTCACAAAGATGCCTTTTTCTCGAGAGTATTTTGAAATTGGCGACCTGTGATGATGTATGTGCATTTTTGGCACTAGGGTGATGTGTGTGAGTATCTTTACTTATCAATTTTAAGAATCACCATGAACTATTGGATTTTTAGGTGTGATTGCTCACCCATTGTCTAATTAATTTTAATTACTAGTTAACCATGGGCCACCCTAGCTAATAAGGTAGGATAAAGTTTCGAACCAAAGATTCTTAGACTCAAAAGCTTGGTTATGTGTGTGGAAGGTGTTAAGCACTCCACAACGTCTATCTAAAGGATAATTCTTCATTTTGATTATAATCTCTATAACTCACATTGTAGAAAATAACTATGAAACTTGGAATTTGTTTTTGAAGAAAGATTTTTGTACAAACAATATATATATATATATATATATAACATGTGACATTATTTACATAGAATATATACAAGCAACATATGAGGATACTTATAAATATTTATGTGGATATTATCTACTATGTTGCAAGCTAACATGTGAATATTACGTAGCAAATATAGCATATGAGAAATTTAAAGGACTTGAATGTAATTGTGTTCCATTTCTCCTTTAAAAGTAATTTGAAGCAATATTTATTCTTCAAGAATCATTCTCATGTTCAAAAAACATCAACCCAAAATAATTAGTTTAGGAAAGGTAAAAACTGTTGACTTGATTGAATGCTATTAGTTCAATTGATGTGAACTATTGAGAAGTTGCACTTTCTCAAAAATCATTTTTGAAAAAGAATTTTTTAAGAATTATTTGTTCTTTGATTTCTCCTGTTTTGTTTAGTTTATATGCATCCCTTAGCATCTATTTAAGATAGTTTTTACATATTTGTGTTAGTAGTCAATAAGACAACATGTTTTATAGCATTGTTAGTTCAATTACATTATTAGCGTTTGAATGCTTAGTTGAACACATGAACATGCATAACAATAGTATCATGCATTTGATGAATATGTGTAGTGGTGATGATGCAGTGAGGTAAGTAAGATAACTACATGCATATATGATATGAGAAGAATTTGGTGAACATGTGATGAATATGCAATGGTATGATGAACATGAATGGTTGATGATGCTTACTGCCCTTGGATGATATGAGATGTTTGTAGTCTTGTAATCATGTTTTGCTACCCATGTGATGATGATGCTAGTTTATATGCTAGCATGATGTATTATGATGATATGTGTTACACCATGAGATAGAGTATGAGATACCATACTTAGATGGATGTTAGGATATATGTTTAGATGAGACGAAGATGTCATGTTTGGGTGATATGATGAAAGCTGCAATGTGATATGCCAAGCCTAGATGGATGCTAGGGTGTATGATTAGATATATGTTAGGATAAAACTAGTGTGTGTGTGTGCGCGTGCATGTGTGATAGGATAGCCTAATAGAGGACCCTTTGATAGAATTATGATAAAAAATACAATGAGTAGAGGTCGACCCACAGGTTGGGCAAAGTTGGGTGCTTAACACCTTCCCATATCTATACCTTAACTCTGAACACAGACTCTAAATAGATCAAACCCTTTGCAAGGGGCACAAATATGCTTCCCAACCCTAATCTAGTGGAGACCCTATAAACCCCCCGCCTCTAGACCACTCGGTTGAGACTTATTTCTTAGAGCATGGTAACCATGTGCAATAAGAGGTAGTCAAATTGCCCAGAGGCACTGGTGCCACAATGACCAAGCGTGTAAAACAAGGTATAAACCTTCACACATACACAATCAAGGTATAAAAGAATATAGATAATCATCCAAGCACCAAATATCGCATACCCACTAAATACATAAACATGCCAATATATATTTCAAATGAATCAATATAATACATGCCTAATCTAGAGAGCCAAGATTAATCTCATGCTTAAATCATCATATACATATTCAAAATCACATAAATAGGCTTTAGAAAATGTAGATATAGAAAATACCCAAAGAGGAATCCATGATAGTACACGTATTTGCATATGTTAGCACATATCATATATGGAAGCATAAAAATAAAAGAAAATCATGTGATTAGTACACTAGTTTTTATATGGAAATAATATACTAATCCCTGTAATCATGTAGAAAACCATATATAAAACATGATAATCACAAAGCAAAACATGACGTTTATTTGATTAAATGAAATCCTAGACTAATAAAGCAGTAAAATGGGTAA
The DNA here is from genome assembly GCF_002906115.3 of Quercus suber. Lineage (NCBI taxonomy): Eukaryota > Viridiplantae > Streptophyta > Magnoliopsida > Fagales > Fagaceae > Quercus > Quercus suber. The sequence goes on from NW_027070108.1 coordinate 175,596, forward strand.
TAGGCTTACTTAAGGGGAAGTTAAGAGGCGAATGAAGGCTTTAATGTGTGCTGCAATTTTTAGGGGGAAAAAAACATTTTTGTTGTCTAGCCCAAGTTGGAAATGATGAGAGGTATTAGTAGTTGATGATGAAATGGATGAGGGAGGGGTGAATATTTAAACTGGGATGGAATGGCACTTACAATTTGTTTGGTTGAGGTGAAAACAAGAGGGAGACAAAAGTGGAGAGAAACACATTTTCTCTTGTTTGGTTGGAAGTGGAAATTAAAGAGAAAATTGGTGGTTTCGAGTATTTCCATCCGGGCCCACCAAATTACAATCTCTCCAAATCGAAGAGAAAATAGGGAGAGAAAATGAGTCTTCAACCATCATTACCTAACTACCCTTCTCTTCACTATTGGAGCTAAAGTGTAACTACTCATGAATATTGTTTCGACCAAGTTGCAACATTAATGTTGTTGTCTTCATCAAGCTGGGTCATTTTATTGTTGAGTGATGTTGCATTGCAATTAACATTCACTAAAGCTTGTTTTTGTTTTTGGCAAGCTAGTTTACTAAGGTTCTTTGACTAAATTTCTTGAGGGAAAAAGAAAATATAACAAAGGGAATAATGGGGAGAGAGGTGTAACAAGGAAAAAGGCATGCATGTGGACCTTTTCCCACATTCACACGTGTATGGCGGCATATGATGGCCTAATGCTTTACCTTTCATATATATATATATATATATATAGTGAGTTAGGAGGTAGAGAGTGTTAGGACATAATAGAGGGTGTCAGAAGATTATGGGAACTAGTTAAGAAAATATAACGCTAAAAAAATATAGAAAATTACTTGAAAGCATGGAATAGAACAAATAACTAGATACAACAAGCTGGTCGATATTATTAGATTCGACAGACTCTTTATATAAATCATAAGAATTTCTGAAGGAGGCTATGGTTTGCCTTTACAATGATACAAAGTAGTTATTTATAGACTACGAAACTCAAAACAAATTTAGATACAATAGCTTTACATAAGTAGATATTTTTCGTAGATAATCTGACTGGCTTGTGGCAACAGTATAAATCTTTGTAGATAATTTTCGTAGTCTAAGTACACTAAGCTTGAGTCTTGGTGTACTTAGTTTACATGAACTCAAGAGACTTAGTTTCCATTGTAAGCATTTTTAGAGATATTTTTCGTAGATAATCTGACTGGCTTGTGGCAGCAGTATAAATCTTTTCCTCAAACCTTATAGCAATTTTCCTGAGTTCATGTAATCCCTCTTGGCCAGAAACAGGGAGATGCCTCTTCAAAGTTTCCATTCTATACACAAAAGGAGATACTCTTATTATGTTACTGACCATACAGGTGCGATTAAGCTATTAAAGAAAATAAGTCCCAAGTTGGTAAACTATGCTGATAGTGCGGAACTTAAAGCAACAAAATGTGAAAAGAAACCACATAAAATTTCAAGATTTTTTTTTTTTTGATAAGTAAATAAAATTTCATGAAATTTTAAAAATATGAACAAAAACTTGATTGTTCAAGGTTCACTATGGTAACTCTGTCAACAGAAAATGTTTTCCTAGTCAACCAACTTGGTACCTTGCTTTCCATATATTAGACCCCCAAGTGTTCCTCAACGAGTTGTATTCCTAGCACTTTATTTGGGTGATGCATTCAGGTGTTTTGTTTCCAACTCCTAATATAGCACTACTAGTTCTTGTAGTCAACTCCCATGATACGACATTTGCTTTCAATGTCATATCCAATTCTTATACTTGTAGATGCATTTGTCATATTTTCGAGAAATTTTATTTTTATTCATATGAGGATCATCAACACTTACCACAAGCCTTTCTGACATTACTTTGAATATTTGTTATCTTCTTTTTCCAGTTATGCCCTTCCTCAGTTTTTTCTAATAATTAACTGCAGTAAAATATTGGTTATGGTATGAAAAGCTACTATGAACACATTCTTTATCAAGCTCATATATAGAATGAGTAGCTAAGCACGGACACTTTATTTGAGGTACCATAACCGTGTCATAACAGTGCCCTATCTGCTGTCTCATGTTATAATTTTTCAAAAATTGCTCATATCATCATATTGTACCCACACTCGTGTCCATGCATCCTAGATGAGTAGAGAGACACAAGTCCTACCAGCCAGATCACAAATACAGGCCTAACAGAAATGTTAAAGCGAAAAACGCATTCCATATATAAGCTTGATAAACCAGAGCCACCAACAATTGCTAGGAGGCACCAATTTTGAAGGCTTGTGCTTGGAAAATTTTGTCATACCAATTACCAAACACTTGAAAAATGTTTTTCTGTAAAATGTTTTCCAAAGAAAATACTTTGTTGTAAAAAATTTTACGTTTGAAACATTTTACAGTGAAACAAACAAAGCATTAATTCAGTCATACACAATATTCAAAATGTCAAACGAAAGAAAATGAGAAACCAAGCATATAAAGACTCAAGCTTAGTGTTTAGAATAGCTTTGTTTTTTTCACTACTTTATTTTGTTTAAAATGTTTATTATTTAAAAGTACAGGAGTACTCGGAAAAATGAAAGGCTTTCAAAATCTGTACCTATGAAATAAGTTGGCTTCTTTCCATTTTTGAACCTAACCAAACAGGGTAACAAGTGTGTATGTTACTGCTTATTTTGGTGAGTTATTTCCCCCAACTTGTTAGATAAAATTTTATAGAGCATTACTTTTTTTTTCTTAGTATAGCTAATTAAATCCTTAATACTTAAAACGGATAGCAATTTTAAAAGTAAGCAATCTAAAATGGAAATTTAGTCTTTCACATGATTACTGGTTGTGCTGGACCTATTCTTATGTTAAAGTAGGCTACTAATGTCACCACATTGGGATGCTTTACATCTACGCAATATCCCAAAAGGACAAATTACAATTAGAGCTCCCACATACTTGCGCACTTTCAATGTGATATTCATTGCAGTTCTACTACATAGCGCCCTCACAATCTTGATGGGGGTCTCAAAGCATTACTTTTCGGTGCAAACTGCAGGCTAGCTTTTCAGTTAAACTGTGTTCTTGAATGTGTGTGGCATTGAAAATGAAGATTGTACCCTAGCTCTATATTTGGGTGATGCACTCAAGTCTTTTTGTTTCCAACTCATAATATAGCATTATTAGCCCTTGTAGTCAACTCCCATGATACAATACTTCCTTTCAATGTCATATCTGATTCTTTTTTTTTTTTGATAAGTAATAAAGATTCATTGATATCAAAAAGAGAGACACACCAAGTACACAGGGGTGAACAAATCAAAAACAAACATTACAAAAATCAAATAAATCCAAAATAGAAGAAAAATGATGGTTTGTCCACACAGAGAACCAATCAAGTAAGGTTCTGAAAAGAAGAAGCTTGAGATCAGGCATGGAACACTCCTTATCTTCAAAACACCTACTATTTCTCTCTTTCTAAATGTACTACATCAAACAATGAGGAACAACCATTCATATATCTCCATTACGATGGTGACCAAAACGACATTGCCAACAAGCATAAAGCCCAACAACAAACATTGGCATAACTCAACAAACTCCAAATAAACTAAAAACCATATCCCATAACTCCAAAGCAACCTGGCAATGAAGGAATAGATGGTCAACAGTTTCACTATTACACTTGCACATATAACACCAATCCAAAATGCAAACTTTTCTTTTCCTTAAGTTGTCAATTGTCAGACATTTCCTCAAGGCTGGGGTCCATATAAAGAAAGCCACTCTAGAGGGAATCTTTTGCTTCCAAATGTTTTTCCAAGGGAAAAACTGCTCCCTATGGCCAACTAGAAGATGGTAGTAAGCACTAACCGTGAACCCCTTAGTCTTACAAGGCAACCAACATCTCTTATCCTCCCCAATCCCCCTTACAGGAGTGCAATAAATGGTATTGATGAAGCTCCTGAAAGCTTCCAATTCACGATTATGCACCTTCCTACAAAACTGAAACTCCCAATGGAGGCCTCCATTGGTGAACCTCATTAGATCCACCACACTTGCCTCTTTGCTACGACAAATCCTATTTAATTCAGGATAGCGGTCTGCAAGAGAAAAAGTTCCACACCAACGATCTAGCCAAAACTGCACTTTTAATCCATCTCCAATATCATACAGAATAAACTGAGATAAAAAGTGCCACCCCCTTCTAATATTTTTCCACAAACTGACTCCATAAGGACCAGAGAAAGAGCTATAACACCAACCACCCCAATCACAACCATACTTCAACTCTATCACTTGACGCTATAGAGTATCCCTTTCTTGCCCAAATCTCTATAACCACTTCCCTAATAAAGCTACATTGAAAGTTCTCAGGTTCCTAATCCCTAATCCACCCGAAGAAAGTGGAGAACACACCGTAGACCAATCAACCAGATGAAATTTGGGCTCATCTCCTAGGCCACCCCACAAAAAGTCCCGCTAAAGTCTTGCAATTCGATTTGCCATAGAAGCAGGAATAGGGAATAAAGAAAGAAAATAAGTAGGAAGATTTGAGAGAGTACTTTTAATTAAAGTAACTCTACCTCCCTTGGATAAATATAATTTTTTCCAACCTGCTAATTTTCTTTCCATCTTCCCTAGAATTGGATTCCAAATTGACTTATCCTTAAATTTTGCCCCCAAAGGGCTGTGTCTGGTCTGAAGGTAAATTTGGGTAAGTCTGAACTAGTGGCTGTGGGGGCTATTCATAACATGGATCTTTTGGTGGCTGTCTTAAGGCTGCAAGCAAGGGTCTCTCCCAATGAGCACCATACAGAGAATCAACAATTGATCAATATTAGAATCACAAAAAATTAGAGTATCATCAACAAAAAGGACATGGGAAACCATCAAAGATCTTCCAGTAGAAACACCTACACTAAAACTTGACAAACGAACTTCATGGACAGCCTTATCCAACATTCTACCGGCAGCTTCCACAACCAACACAAATAACAAGGGGGACAAAGGATCACCTTGCCGCAACCCCCTTGAACTTCCAAAAAACCCATGGGAAGTACCATTTATAAGGATAGAAAAACGAACCGCTGATAAACAAAAAGAAATCCATCACCTCCACTTATCAGAAAATCCACAATGCTCAAGCGAGAAAGAAATCCCCAGTTCACATGATCAAAGGCTTTCTCAATGTCCAATTTACATAACAACCTTGGTTGACTAGACTTCAATCTACTATCAAGACATCCATTAGCAATAAGAATGGAATCAAGAATCTGCCTATTTAGGACAAAGGAATTCTGGGGAGCTGAGATGATCTCTCCTAAAACCATGCAAAGATGAGTAGCCAAAACTTAAGCAAGAATTTTATAAACCCCCCCAACAAGGCTGATAGGCCGAAAGTCCTTCACATCCACTACTGCAGCTTTTTTTGGAATGAGAACAATGAAGGTTGCATTCAAGCTTTTTTCAAACTGACCTGTAACATGGAAATGGTGGAACACAGCCATGATGTCTAATTTGAGAATCCCCTAGCAGGCTTGAAATAAAGCCATCAAAAAACCGTCAAGCCCAGGAGATTTGTCTCCATTAAATTCCTTGATGACTTCAAAAATCTCAGTTTCCTCAAAAGGTCTCTTTAACCAATCCACATTATCCCCTGAAATCCTTGGAAAATCCAATACATCCTAGAAAGGATGCTGCTCTTGCTGCTTAGAGTATAGGTTCATATAGAATTGTACAATATGGTCAGCAATCCTATCCTGGTTGGAAGACAAAACCCCATCAATCATAAGGTTTTCAATACAATTATTTCTTCTATTAGAATTAGTCATCCTATGAAAAAACCTCATATTGGAATCACCCTCCTTTAAAAACAACACTTTGGACTTTTGCCTCCAGCTAATCTCCTCTAACAAGGCTGCCTTCTCAAGATCGACGCGAAAGGTTGCTTTTTCCAATTTTTCCTCCTCTGTTAGAAGTTGATTATCCTCTTTTACATCTAGAGCATTCTACTTGCTCCATAATTGCTGTTTCTTGACTGTGATATTGCCAAAATCTGTTTCATTCCACTTCTTTAGGTCCGATTTTAGAGCAGTCAACTTCTTGGCAAGAATGTAACTAGGAGTCCCTTGAAAATGGTAATTCTCCCACCAAGACTTCACCTTATCTTAAAACCCCTCCGCCTTCAACTACATATTCTCAAAACAAAAAGGAATTCGCCCTCTTTGATGACTCCCACTCTCCAAAAGAATTGGGAAGTGATCGGATAACACTCTAGGAAGCCTTTTTCGGGAGAAATGAGAGAAGTAATCTACCAAAACCGGAGAGGAGAAACTAATCTATTCTAGAGGCTGAGGTGGAGTTAGACCATGTGAAAAGGCCTCCCTCGTAGATGCATTGCCAAATTTCCCAGGATATTTATTTTTCTTCATATGAGGATCATCTACACTTATCACATGCCTTTCTGACATTATTTTGAATATTTGTTTTCATCCTTCCAGTTATGCCGTTCATTTTTTTTTTTTAAATTAACTAATTGCAATAAAGTACTGGTTATGGTATAAAAAGCTACTACAAGTACACACTTTTATCAAGCTCATATATGGAATGAAAGCAAAAGTCCCATCAGCAAGCCAAAGCACAAATGCAGGCCTAACAGCAATATTTAAAAACCAAACATTGCAGTTACACACAATATTCAAAATGTTGAATGTAGAGTTAGTCAAACAAAAGACAATGAGAATCTAAGTGTATGCAGACTCAAGCTTCGTGTTTAGAAATAGTTTTTATTTTTTTTTCATTAGCTTATTTTGTTTAAAATGTTTATTATATGAAAGAATAGTTGTACATAGAAAATGTGAGGCTTCCAAAAGATGTACTTATGAAATAAGCTAACTTATTTCCATTTTTAAGGCTAACCAAACAGGGTAATAATTGTGTGTTTCTTACTGCTTATTTTGGCTAGTTTATTTCCCAGCTTGTCTTTACTTTTTTTTCTAAGTAAAGCTAATTAAAAAAACCTTTCATATTAAAATGGGTGCACTATTAAAAATAAGCTATCCGAAATGGAAATTTAATCTTTCACATGCTGAACCTAGTTTTATGTGAAAGGAAGAAGTATTTGTCAAAACCCTAGGATTTTTTTTTGGTATGGACGCATGTTGAGTCTAACATCAAGAATGAAATATGAAGATACTATTGTCGGCACATTGAGATTCATTAGTCACATCTGTGTGATAAACCAAAAGGACTAGTTATAATTAGAGTTCCTACCATACTGGCACGCTCAAAAGGAAGGAGTATTTGTGGTAATCCCTAAGATTTTTTGCACGTTGTATGGACATGTGTTGAGCATTATGTCAAGAATAAATTAGGTCTATCTGGGCTATATATAAATACAAATGAGTAGTACATGGAGCTACTATTGCCACCACATGCAGATTCATTACTCACATCTATGTGATACCCAAACAAACTAGCTATAATCAGAGCTCCTGCCATACTTACGTACTTAACATAAATGTTATATTCATTGCACTCTTACTGCATAGCACCCTCACAATCTTAATGGGGTCTTACAACATGACCCTTCAGATCAAAACTAGTTTTTGAGTTAAACTCTATGTTGTTGAATGCATGGCATCAAAAGTGAAGATTAAGCAGTTAGGTTCTAATCCCCTCCAAAAAAATGAATAACCTGACCAGTTAAGCTAATGAATAGGATGTAAGGGGAATCAAAAAAAGAAAAAGAAAATGAAAGCTATTATAAGTTCATTTTTAACCATCAGACCCAAACACAACCTGTAAAGCTGTACCAGGTTTGTTACCACTTATTTTAATGAGTTTATTTCCCCTTGCTTTTTTAGGAACAATTTTTAAGAGCATTACTTTTTTTGACCTTAGTATAGCTGATTAAAACCTTACTTATTAAAACAGGCTGCACTTTTAAAAATAAGCTATCTGAAATAGAAATTTACTCTTTCACATGATTAATGGGTTGTGATGGGCCTAGTTTCATGTTAAAGGAAGGAGTATATGTGGTAACAACCCCTATGATTTTGATGAAGTTGTATGTACACATGCTGAGTTAGACATTGAGAATGTACTATGCCAATCTGGACTATATATAAATGAGTACAGGGGGATGCATCAGTAACATCTGTGTTATATCTGAAAAGAACTAGCAATAATTAGAGCTCCTGTGTTATCGTTACGTGTGATATATCAAAAGGACTAGTTATAATTAAAGCTCCGGCGTTCTCGTGCGCTTCCAATTCATGAGGATAACTAAGCTGACACAACAGGGTGATGTGATGTTCATAGCACTCCCTAGTCCCTACTACACTCACAAAAACCTTTGATCAAAGCATTAAGTATACAGACTAGTATTTTTTTTTTTTCCCCAGTTAAACTCTGTATTCTTAAATGTTTGTGGCATCAAAAAGTGAAGATTTTGCTGTAAAGTTCTCTAATTTCCACCAAAAAATTCAATAACTTGATCAATTAAGCTAATGAATAAATTCAATTTGATCAGATTCGGACCCAAACACAACCTGTAAACATAAATTTGTAAAACAAAAACAAAAAGCAAAAGCAAAAGCAAAACCATAAATTTAAGGAAAAGAGAGAGAGAGAGAGAGAGAGAGAGAGGAAAATTACATTTTGTTTATGATTCTTTGACGAGAATCGGGCTGTAATTGGCTCCGCCAATCAACAGAATCCATGTCAGCTTCTCCACCGCCGCCTCCAGGAACTCCAACGCCGCCACCTCCACCACTGCCTACAAAAGGACATTGAGATGGATTTGGCCTCCAATTATTGCTATCCATGTTGATCTAAATTTTGTAACCGAAATTCCAACCACCAAATTTGTATAAAAATAATGAAAATCGGTAATAAGACCTAGGCAGAAATGAAAGAGAAGGACATAACTTTATATATATATATATATATATGAACTCCAATTTTGAGATTAAAATAGAGTGATGATGAGGAGGCAAAGTCTAATTTATGGGAGGATTATTAATTCATAAATAAAAGGTTGAAGAGTTTCAGGCAGAAAGGATTTTGAGAGATAGAATTGATCGATTGAATTGAGAGAGAGAGAGAGGAATATATAGAGATGTATGTCATGTCATATCATGTTTGGGGTTGTTTTTGGGAAAGTTGGATTCTTTTTTCTAAAATGAACTTGTTGTGGCAAGTGTTTTATAACAAAATCTACCACTATTGAGTAATTATTATGATTGCAGTTACGGGCCTGTTTGGGCACACACAAAATGAGGTAATGATAACCTTCTTCATTACTAGTTATATTTTGAAATTTTATTTCTTTTATAATAAAAAAAGACATTTAAAAAAATAAAAGAAAAAGGGTAGTATTTCATCTCATAACTTGTATAGTATAATATCAAGAAATTTTACTAACAAAACAAATAAACCTCCATGCAAAATGATAATAGTACATTGTCTCTCAGTCGATTTTTTCTAGAAAAATAGGGATTCAAAACTCTCTTTCTCATTTAGACATATTTGGTTAAAAAGTTGGTTGTATGATGAGATATACAATTTCACTCATCATTTGAGGTAAAAATCTCATATATGACTATAAAGAGTGATTGTAAAGGTGATTTATTTGAGGTAAAAGTCATGGGCATTTCTAGACAATTTTTATGAAAAGCTAGATATATCTTAATAAACCCTTGTATAAGTCAAATTCTAAACTATTTAAAACCCTAGGCGTATGGTTTTAAATAGTTTAGTTAAAAAAAGCCCTAGGGGGAGGGCCCTAAAAGCAATTAAAAAAAAAAAAAACAATTTGTGAAACACCTTTACTTTTTTTTTTATAACTCCCTCCCCCCTCTTAACACAATGCTAAAAAAAACACTACAATATTTCTAGTTTGATTGGTTAGGATCCAATCATAAACAACTAATTACAGTAATTGAAATATCATCATCATTTATATATACAATTAATAACATGATTCTTTATTTGAGTTTCATCATTTTGCACACTAAAATATTCTTACACAAATTCTTTAACCCTCTAAAATGCCTCCTATCTTTTAGTTAAATAATTTTAAATTTAAAAAAAACAAACGGTTAAAAGAGTAATTTGCTATTTTTTTTTAAATTCCAAAGTTTTAGGCTTTTTCCTTTATCTTCTCCAATCTAAATTATCATTTTTGATTTTCAATTCAAAATTTTAAACTTTTATCAACAACCTGGTAGAGAAAGATTCTAAAAATTAGGACATTATTTCTATCTCACTTTTAAATGACACTTAGGCCAAAATAAAAAAGAGTCACGTCGCATGCACAAAGCGCGTGTGATGAGGCTAGTTTCAAATAACGTTTAATCTCTTTAAAAACAACTATTGGAGTCGATTTTGGAATGGAAAATTTAAATGAACTTGAGCCTATAAACCTACGTTCGAAAGTGTGTGTGTGTGTGTGTGTATAAAAGAGAGTTAAGCCCACCACACACTAGGCACTCCAATTGAAAAATGGAAGCAAATGTTGCATCACTGCATTGTGGAGAAATACACAAGACACAATCACAAAGGAGAATATTAAAAAATATTTATTTATTATTGTTATTATGATCACCAAATAATGAGCATAACAAAGGGATTGGTAAAGGAGGGGGTTATTTGCACCGTGACACACCTTAGAGCACCTATGAAATATGATGCTTCTTATATCAGAAGATTGGATTCAAGCTTGGAAGAGTTAATGAGGTTGATGAGGTAGGTAAAATCCAGCCCATAAATGCAATAGTTTGGTGACAATGTTTTATAGCAAGTCTGGGGCATTAATTCCTAATATTCACACATTGAACGTTTGACAATGTGTTAAATGTGCACGTGTTACAAAGGTAAGGTGTGTGTGTGTGTGAATCTTTTTTCTTATTTTTATTTTATGGAGTTGTCACCAATTATTGGTTTTGTTCTAAGTGTGATTCGTCACCTATTTGTCTAATTTGTTTTAATTACCTTATTAACTAAAACTAATTCAAGGGTTCTTAAATTAATTAAGGTAACCAAAGTCTCAAACCAAAGATTCTTGGACTTGAAAATTCGGTTATAGGTGGGAAAGGTGTTAAATACCCTACATTGCTTATCAAAAGAAGAGCACCTTATTTTAATTTAATCACAACATTCGTATTTTAGAAAGATAAATAGAATACTTGGCATTTGTTTTTGAAAAAGTTTTTTACAAAACAATACATATACATAATATCTTATTTACATATCTAAATAACATGCGAATATTATTGCAAAGATTAATTTACAAGCAAACATGTGAGTATATATAAAAAATATGTGAAAATTAAAATGCAAAAAGGTAAATATATATAACTAGCATGTGAGTATTATATTTATTATGTATCAAGCATGTGAATGTATGATACTGTACAACATAAAAGAAAGGAAGGGAGAGGAAACATATCACATTATGCATTTAGAGTAATAAGCCAAGTTTATTCTCCAAGTTTCACTCCTATGCACAAACACAATAAACCAAAATGGTTAGTGTAGGAAGGAGAGGGATATGTTAGCTTGATTACATACCATCAATTTAATTAAAAAGAATCATGGATACATATCAACCTCTTTAAAAATTGTGCAAAAAAGAAATTGATTGAAAAAAAAAAAAAGATAGAAAACACCATTTACTTACATTTGAAAAGATGAGTATTGTCCTTTGGAAAACATCATGACTTTTTGGAAAAATTCTCATTTTAAAACAAAGGGAATTTTGGGAAAAGGGACTTTGAAAAAGGGATTCTCTTTTGAAATTTTATGAAAAGAAGGCTTTAGAGGGGAAAACATAAAGAAAGAGCAATTTTATATTTTAAAAAAGATATATTTTTATGCACTTTAGAAACCATATCCAAGATTAAAATCAAAACTATTCAAGAAAAGGGATTTGTTTTAAGAAAATTGTTTCCATGTTTTAGAAAAAAGAAAAAAAAAAGAAAAGGAAAAGAAAAAGAAAAGAAAAGATGGTTTTGGTCCTTTTGGAAGTAAAAATCCATGGTTTCTGTTTATTTTTTAGAGAAGAGAGTTTTATTTTGACTTCTTAAGATTTAATTTGAAAATGGCACTTATTGAAGCTTTAAAAATGCTCCAATGGAAGGCTTTTTATTCAAGGGTGAACTTAAAATGTTTGTATCTTTTAAAGGCTTATTGAAAAGGGATGGTTATTGGAGTATTTTCTAACATTCTAACAACACATTTTTTAAGAGGTTTGCTTGAATCAAACTTCTCATTGTCTAGTGATTTAGGGTGAGAAGGAAAGAAGGGAAATAAATAGGGCTTAATGTAAAGACTTAAAGCAACAAAGGAATGTAAATACATACATACATATATATATATATATGTGGAATTTAAAAGCAATATATGAATTTAAAGACAAAGTAAATGAAATCTTCATTGAATAGAATTTGGCTTACCTCCAGTACTTTTTTAACTAGATAAGTCCTTTTATTTTAAATATACAATGGCAAGTGGTAGTGAGTTTTAATCTCTCCTTTTTATTTAATTAGTGGATGATGTGGCAGTTTTTTTTTTTTGATAAGTATGATGTGGCAGTTTTTATATGGCAGTTTTTATTAAAACAAAATGAGATTCCAGTTAAAAAAGTATTGGAGGTAAGCTAAACCCCTTGAATAAACCTTTACATCCATGGAAAATCAAATATGGTGGGGCATAAGGATAGACCTCCACTCACTATATTGATTTTGGTGTTAGAGATTAGTCTAAAAAGACCTACCTTAGCTAAATCTTTAAAATCATAGTCGAACCAAAATGGCGGTGTGCAAGGACTAATCTCCACTCACCATATTAGTGTAGGATATGAAGATTTATCAAGGTGTGAGGTTGATTTTTTCCTTTAAATCCATTAGATTTAATATGTCTATGTGCAAAAGAAGGTGAATACATTCACACATAGCATATGCTCATGTCAAGTATAAAGCAAAACACAACTATAAAAAAGGAATCCGTTCCTAAAGATATAGGTCCGTTTGTTTCACGTGATGCTGTGTAATTTTTTTTCAATTTCATTCAATAAAATAGGCCTCTGGGTTTGGATTCTCACAAAGAAAAAAAAACTATAAAAAAGGGAAAAAAAAAAAAGCAATAATTTAAATGAAATAAATTTAAAGTGCATAAATTAATTGACATAAATGTAAAAAGCTTGAAAAATAAATGACATAATGTAAAGAGTATAAAAGTAAATGACATAATGTGAAGAGCAAGAATTTAAATTACTTAAATTTAAAGAACATAAAAGTAAATGACATAAATATAAAAAGCAAGAATTTAAATGACTTAAATGTAAAGAACAATTTAAATGAATATAAAGTAAAAGGGTATATAAAAAGAGATTATATTCTGCAAAGATGTGTAGAACTTATATTTTACCTCTCCAATCCTAACATGCCACATCATCTTATCACATATTTAAGAATAAGCACAATCATATCCAATCAATTATAATACTCATATATAAATCTAACCAAATTGGGAGTTTATTGTGATGCTACTAGGTGTACTAGGATGTATTGAATTTAAGTAAAATGCTGATGTGGCAATCACTTATTAGATAGTGTAAAACATGGTTTTTACACCCCATTCTTACCAAATTCAGACTCATAAGAAAAATGAAAAAATTTATAGATTTAGAGAGTATTTACAACATAAAAATTAAATGGAGATGGAGCTAGAGTAGTAGCTACACTACCTTAGCTTTAAGAAGAACTTTGGAGACTCACCTATGGGTTTTGGAGGGTGAAAAATGAGAAAAAAGTGGGCTGGAGTTTCTATGTTTCAAGACTAGTATAGAAATAGAATAGAGAGTAAATAAATCTGGAGAGAATCCTAGACAGGTTGGATAAGGAGGGGAATTTTTGTGCTTTTTTCTTCATGATTTTTCCAAGGGAATAGGGGGTATCTATACAAAAAAAATGAGGGTAGTGGGATCCCCATGAGGGGTGCCCCCCCCCCCCCAGGGCAGGAGGCTCCCTATGAGGGATCTTGTTGCCACCTCATCTTTTTCTAAATGCTTATCCACTCTTCTATTTTCAATTTTCTGATTTTCCTTCTTTTTTGACCCTATTTTTGAGCTATTTTCTAGAGTCTTCAAGAGCTTGAAATTCTTTAAACATGATATTTATGGGAAGTTCTGAATGTCTAGTTTTCATAAGTTTATCATGTAATTTTGAGCTACGGTTGTCGAGATATTGCACTTGGAAGTGAGGTGACACAGTGTAGAAATCTAAATGGCACTTTTCTTCAAAAATTAATTCCTCTTAATCCAAAGGGGATATTGATCAAAATTCAATGTAGTCTAAGCCGTTCACATTCGGTTGTGGCTAAATTCTTACTGTCTATTTCGCAAAAAGGCCCAAAAATAGCTCTTTTATATTTTGAATTAGGATTGTTATGTTTTCTTGATATTTCATTCGTTTGAACTCCGATTTTGGCATGTGACTTATCTTGGTATGTAGTTGGGGGCGTCCCATAAAGCCCCCTCTATTTGGAACCTTGTATTAGAAAAAATTGAAAGAAAGTTAGCAGGTTGGAAGAAGTTGTATTTGTCAAAAGACGGTAGACTGACAGTGCTTAAGCACGCTATCTTGCCTCCCTACATATTTCTTATCCCTTTTCACTATTCCTACATATGTGGCGAACAAAATTGAGAAGTTGCAAAGGGACTTCTTGTGGGGAGACTCTAAGACACATTTGTTGGGTTGGGACAAGGAGTGCATGCCTATGGCTAATGGCGGTTTCGGTATTAGGAAATTAACCACGTTCAATAAAGCCTTACTTGGAAAGTGGCTTTGGCATTTTGGGACCGAGAAAAATAGGCTGTGGAGGAGGGTGGTAGCTTCGAAATTTGGGGAAGATTGGGGGGGATGGATCTCTAAGTTGGGAAGGGGTGCTCATGGGTGTGGCCTATGGAGAAGTATTCGGAAGGGTTGGGAAATGTTTCGCAAAAATGTCCACTTTAAGGTTGGGGTGGGAAATAGAGTGAACTTCTGGACAGATAGGTGGTGTGGAGACCTTCCTCTCCAGTTGGCTTTTCCAATCTTGTACACTTTTGCTGCAAACAAAGAAGTCTCCGTAGAATCATCTTTGTTGTGCCAAGGAGAGGAGAATAGGAGAACTTGGGATGTTCGCTTCATTTGAGATCCTAACGATTGGGAGGCAGATGTGGTGATTGATTTCTTTCGATTCTTGGCACCCAATCAACCCCTTGTAACTGAGGGTGATCATATGAGATGGAAATTGACAAAGAGTGGGGATTTTACTATCCGCTCCTTTTATCACAAGCTTCATGGTTCTTCTTCCATTGTCTTTCCATGGAAATGTATTTGGAAGGTTAAGGCACCCCGATATGTCTCTTTTTTTGTTTGGACGGCGGCATGGGATAAGATTCTCACAGGAGATAATTTGAGGCTTAAGGGCTATGACTTCGTTGATTGGTGTATTATGTATCGGTGCTGCAGGGAGATAATGGATCACTTGTTGTTACATTATGGAAAGGCTTATCAGTTGTGGTGCTTTGTCTACAGAACTTTCGGGATTTCATGGGTCTCCTCTGGCATGGTGTCAAATCACCTTTTCAGCTGGTGGAATTGGTTGGGAAAACATTCATCTCACATTTGGAATTTAATTCCATTGTGTCTGATGTGGTGTGTTTGAAGGGAACGCAATCGACGAACTTTGAGGATTTGGATAGATCCGATGACCAAATGCTCGCTCTCTTTTCTGGTTCCCTTTTTGATTGGGCTAGGGCTTGGGAACTCACATCTAGTGATTCTCTCCCACTCTTCCTTAGTTCTCTTCTTCTTTGTTCTTAATGTTTTTATTCTCCTATGTTTGTTCTTTTCTTTCTTTTCTTGTACGTTTTGTTTTGCTAGTGCTTATTTGCATTTAGCAGTTTATTGAATATACTTGCTTCTTACCTATAAAAAAAAAAAAAAAAATTATCATGTCAGCTTCTCCACCGCCGCCTCCAGGAACTCCAACGCCGCCACTCCACCACTGCCTACAAAAGGACATTGAGATGGATTTGGCCTCCAATTATTGCTATCCATGTTGATCTAAATTTTGTAACCGAAATTCCAACCACCAAATTTGTATAAAAATAATGAAAATCGGTAATAAGACCTAGGCAGAAATGAAAGAGAAGGACATAACTTTATATATATATATATATATATATGAACTCCAATTTTGAGATTAAAATAGAGTGATGCTGAGGAGGCAAAGTCTAATTTATGGGAGGATTATTAATTCATAAATAAAAGGTTGAAGAGTTTCAGGCAGAAAGGATTTTGAGAGATAGAATTGATCGATTGAATTGAGAGAGAGAGAGAGGAATATATAGAGATGTATGTCATGTCATATCATGTTTGGGTTGTTTTGGGAAAGTTGGATTCTTTTTTCTAAAATGAACTTGTTGTGGCAAGTGTTTTATAACAAAATCTACCACTATTGAGTAATTATTATGATTGCAGTTACGGGCCTGTTTGGGCACACACAAAATGAGGTAATGATAACCTTCTTCATTACTAGTTATATTTTGAAATTTTATTTCTTTTATAATAAAAAAAGACATTTAAAAAAATAAAAGAAAAAGGGTAGTATTTCATCTCATAACTTGTATAGTATAATATCAAGAAATTTTACTAACAAAACAAATAAACCTCCATGCAAAATGATAATAGTACATTGTCTCTCAGTCGATTTTTTCTAGAAAAATAGGGATTCAAAACTCTCTTTCTCATTTAGACATATTTGGTTAAAAAGTTGGTTGTATGATGAGATATACAATTTCACTCATCATTTGAGGTAAAAATCTCATATATGACTATAAAGAGTGATTGTAAAGGTGATTTATTTGAGGTAAAAGTCATGGGCATTTCTAGACAATTTTTATGAAAAGCTAGATATATCTTAATAAACCCTTGTATAAGTCAAATTCTAAACTATTTAAAACCCTAGGCGTATGGTTTTAAATAGTTTAGTTAAAAAAAGCCCTAGGGGGAGGGCCCTAAAAGCAATTAAAAAAAAAAAAACAATTTGTGAAACACCTTTACTTTTTTTTTTATAACTCCCTCCCCCTCTTAACACAATGCTAAAAAAAACACTACAATATTTCTAGTTTGATTGGTTAGGATCCAATCATAAACAACTAATTACAGTAATTGAAATATCATCATCATTTATATATACAATTAATAACATGATTCTTTATTTGAGTTTCATCATTTTGCACACTAAAATATTCTTACACAAATTCTTTAACCCTCTAAAATGCCTCCTATCTTTTAGTTAAATAATTTTAAATTTAAAAAAAACAAACGGTTAAAAGAGTAATTTGCTATTTTTTTTTAAATTCCAAAGTTTTAGGCTTTTTCCTTTATCTTCTCCAATCTAAATTATCATTTTTGATTTTCAATTCAAAATTTTAAACTTTTATCAACAACCTGGTAGAGAAAGATTCTAAAAATTAGGACATTATTTCTATCTCACTTTTAAATGACACTTAGGCCAAAATAAAAAAGAGTCACGTCGCATGCACAAAGCGCGTGTGATGAGGCTAGTTTCAAATAACGTTTAATCTCTTTAAAAACAACTATTGGAGTCGATTTTGGAATGGAAAATTTAAATGAACTTGAGCCTATAAACCTACGTTCGAAAGTGTGTGTGTGTGTGTGTGTATAAAAGAGAGTTAAGCCCACCACACACTAGGCACCCCAATTGAAAAATGGAAGCAAATGTTGCATCACTGCATTGTGGAGAAATACACAAGACACAATCACAAAGGAGAATATTAAAAAATATTTATTTATTATTGTTATTATGATCACCAAATAATGAGCATAACAAAGGGATTGGTAAAGGAGGGGGTTATTTGCACCGTGACACACCTTAGAGCACCTATGAAATATGATGCTTCTTATATCAGAAGATTGGATTCAAGCTTGGAAGAGTTAATGAGGTTGATGAGGTAGGTAAAATCCAGCCCATAAATGCAATAGTTTGGTGACAATGTTTTATAGCAAGTCTGGGGCATTAATTCCTAATATTCACACATTGAACGTTTGACAATGTGTTAAATGTGCACGTGTTACAAAGGTAAGGTGTGTGTGTGTGTGAATCTTTTTTCTTATTTTTATTTTATGGAGTTGTCACCAATTATTGGTTTTGTTCTAAGTGTGATTCGTCACCTATTTGTCTAATTTGTTTTAATTACCTTATTAACTAAAACTAATTCAAGGGTTCTTAAATTAATTAAGGTAACCAAAGTCTCAAACCAAAGATTCTTGGACTTGAAAATTCGGTTATAGGTGGGAAAGGTGTTAAATACCCTACATTGCTTATCAAAAGAAGAGCACCTTATTTTAATTTAATCACAACATTCGTATTTTAGAAAGATAAATAGAATACTTGGCATTTGTTTTTGAAAAAGTTTTTTACAAAACAATACATATACATAATATCTTATTTACATATCTAAATAACATGCGAATATTATTGCAAAGATTAATTTACAAGCAAACATGTGAGTATATATAAAAAATATGTGAAAATTAAAATGCAAAAAGGTAAATATATATAACTAGCATGTGAGTATTATATTTATTATGTATCAAGCATGTGAATGTATGATACTGTACAACATAAAAGAAAGGAAGGGAGAGGAAACATATCACATTATGCATTTAGAGTAATAAGCCAAGTTTATTCTCCAAGTTTCACTCCTATGCACAAACACAATAAACCAAAATGGTTAGTGTAGGAAGGAGAGGGATATGTTAGCTTGATTACATACCATCAATTTAATTAAAAAGAATCATGGATACATATCAACCTCTTTAAAAATTGTGCAAAAAGAAATTGATTGAAAAAAAAAAAAAGATAGAAAACACCATTTACTTACATTTGAAAAGATGAGTATTGTCCTTTGGAAACATCATGACTTTTTGGAAAAATTCTCATTTTAAAACAAAGGGAATTTTGGGAAAAGGGACTTTGAAAAAGGGATTCTCTTTTGAAATTTTATGAAAAGAAGGCTTTAGAGGGGAAAACATAAAGAAAGAGCAATTTTATATTTTAAAAAAGATATATTTTTATGCACTTTAGAAACCATATCCAAGATTAAAATCAAAACTATTCAAGAAAAGGGATTTGTTTTAAGAAAATTGTTTCCATGTTTTAGAAAAAAGAAAAAAAAAGAAAAGGAAAAGAAAAAGAAAAGAAAAGATGGTTTTGGTCCTTTTGGAAGTAAAAATCCATGGTTTCTGTTTATTTTTTAGAGAAGAGAGTTTTATTTTGACTTCTTAAGATTTAATTTGAAAATGGCACTTATTGAAGCTTTAAAAATGCTCCAATGGAAGGCTTTTTATTCAAGGGTGAACTTAAAATGTTTGTATCTTTTAAAGGCTTATTGAAAAGGGATGGTTATTGGAGTATTTTCTAACATTCTAACAACACATTTTTTAAGAGGTTTGCTTGAATCAAACTTCTCATTGTCTAGTGATTTAGGGTGAGAAGGAAAGAAGGGAAATAAATAGGGCTTAATGTAAAGACTTAAAGCAACAAAGGAATGTAAATACATACATACATATATATATATATATGTGGAATTTAAAAGCAATATATGAATTTAAAGACAAAGTAAATGAAATCTTCATTGAATAGAATTTGGCTTACCTCCAGTACTTTTTTAACTAGATAAGTCCTTTTATTTTAAATATACAATGGCAAGTGGTAGTGAGTTTTAATCTCTCCTTTTTATTTAATTAGTGGATGATGTGGCAGTTTTTTTTTTTTGATAAGTATGATGTGGCAGTTTTTATATGGCAGTTTTTATTAAAACAAAATGAGATTCCAGTTAAAAAAGTATTGGAGGTAAGCTAAACCCTTGAATAAACCTTTACATCCATGGAAAATCAAATATGGTGGGGCATAAGGATAGACCTCCACTCACTATATTGATTTTGGTGTTAGAGATTAGTCTAAAAAGACCTACCTTAGCTAAATCTTTAAAATCATAGTCGAACCAAAATGGCGGTGTGCAAGGACTAATCTCCACTCACCATATTAGTGTAGGATATGAAGATTTATCAAGGTGTGAGGTTGATTTTTTCCTTTAAATCCATTAGATTTAATATGTCTATGTGCAAAAGAAGGTGAATACATTCACACATAGCATATGCTCATGTCAAGTATAAAGCAAAACACAACTATAAAAAGGAATCCGTTCCTAAAGATATAGGTCCGTTTGTTTCACGTGATGCTGTGTAATTTTTTTTCAATTTCATTCAATAAAATAGGCCTCTGGGTTTGGATTCTCACAAAGAAAAAAAAACTATAAAAAAGGGAAAAAAAAAAAAAGCAATAATTTAAATGAAATAAATTTAAAGTGCATAAATTAATTGACATAAATGTAAAAAGCTTGAAAAATAAATGACATAATGTAAAGAGTATAAAAGTAAATGACATAATGTGAAGAGCAAGAATTTAAATTACTTAAATTTAAAGAACATAAAAGTAAATGACATAAATATAAAAAGCAAGAATTTAAATGACTTAAATGTAAAGAACAATTTAAATGAATATAAAGTAAAAGGGTATATAAAAAGAGATTATATTCTGCAAAGATGTGTAGAACTTATATTTTACCTCTCCAATCCTAACATGCCACATCATCTTATCACATATTTAAGAATAAGCACAATCATATCCAATCAATTTTTTTTTTTTTAAATTAACGAACTGCAATAAAATACTGGTTATGGTATAAAAAGCTACTACAAGTACACAATTTTATCAAGCTCATC
The DNA here is from genome assembly GCF_002906115.3 of Quercus suber. Taxonomy (NCBI): domain Eukaryota; kingdom Viridiplantae; phylum Streptophyta; class Magnoliopsida; order Fagales; family Fagaceae; genus Quercus; species Quercus suber. The sequence continues at coordinate 196,443 of NW_027070108.1, forward strand.
TATGGAATGAAAGCACAAGTCCCATCAGCAAGCCAGAGCACAGATAGAGGCCTAACAGCAATATTTAAAAACCAAACATTTCAGTTACATTCAATATTCAAAATGTTGAATGTAGAGTTAGTCAAACAAAAGACAATGAGAATTAAGCATATGAAGACTCGAGCTTTGTGGTTAGAAATAGTTTTTCTTTCTTTTTTTCTTTTTTTTCATTAGCTTATTTTGTTTAAAATGTTTCTTATATGAAAGTATAGTTGTACACAGAAAATGTTAGGCTTCCAAAAGCTGTACTTATGAAATAAGCTAACTTATTTCCCTTTTTAAGGCTAACCAAACAGGGTAATAATTGTGTGTTTCTTACTGCTTATTTTGGCTAGTTTATTTCCCCAGCTTGTTTAGGTATAATTATTTTAGAGCGTTACTTTTTTTCTAATTATAGCTAATTAAAAAAACCTTTCATATTAAAACTGGTGCACTACTAAAAATAAGCTCTTCGAAATGGAAACTTACTCTTTCACATGCTGAACCTAGTTTTATGTGAAAGGAAGGAGTATTTGTCGTAACCCTAGGATTTTTTTTTTTGGGGGGTATGGACGCGTGTTGAGTCTAACATCAAGAATGAAATATGAAGATACTATTGTCAGCACATGGGGATTCGTTAGTCACATCTGCATGATAAACCAAAAGGACTAGTTATAATTAGAGCTCCCGCCATATTGGCACGCTCAAAAGGAAGGAGTATTTGTGGTAACCCCTAGGATTTTTTGCATGTTGTGTGGACATGTGTTGAGTCTTACGCCGAGAATAAATTAGGTCTATCTGGGCGATATATAAATACAATTGAATAGTACATGGAGCTACTATTGCTACCAAATGCAGATTCATTACTCACATCCATGTGATATCCCAAATGAACTAGTTATAATCAGAGCTCCTGCCATACTTACGTACTCAATGTAAATGTTATATTCATTGCACTCTTACTGCATAGAGCCCTCACAATCTTAATGGGGTCTTACAACATGACCCTTCAGATCAAAACTAGTTTTTGAGTTAAACTCTACGTTGTTGAATGCATGGCATCAAAATTGTAGATTAAGCAGTTAGGTTCTAATCCCCTCCAAAAAAATGAATAACTTAACCAGTTAAGCTAATGAATAGGATGTAAGGGGAATCAAAAAAAGAAAAAGAAAATGAAAGCTATTATAAGTTCATTTTTAACCATCATACCCAAACACAACCCGTAAAGCTGTACCAGGTTTATTACTGGTTATTTTAATGAGTTTATTTCCCCTTGCTTGTTTAGGAACAATTTTTAAGAGCATTACTTTTTTTGACCTCAGTATAGCTAATTAAAACTTTACTTATTAAAACAGGCCGCACTTTTAAAAATAAGCTATCTGAAACGGAAATTTACTCTTTCACATGATTAATGGGGTGTGATGGGCCTAGTTTCATGTTAAAGGAAGGAGTACATGTGGTAACAACCCCTATGATTTTGATGAAGTTTTATGTACGCATGCTGAGTTTGACATTAAGAATGTACTATGCCAATCTGGACTATATATAAATGAGTACATGGGGATGCATCAGTAACATCTGTGTTATATACGAAAAGAAGTAGCTATAATTAGAGCTCCTGCACTATCGTCACATAACTAATTAAAGGACTAGTTATAATTAAAGCTCTGGTGTTCTAGCACGCTCCCAATTCATGAGGATAACTAAGCTGACACAATAGGGTGATGTGATGTTCATAGCACTCCCTAGTCCCTACTACACACAGGACTCACAAAAACCTTTGATCAAAGCATTACTCTTGAGTATACAGACTAGAATTTTTTTTCAGTTAAACTCTGTATTCTTAAATGTTTGTGGCATCAAAAAGTGAAGATTTTGCTGTAAAGTTCTCTAATTTCCACCAAAAAAGTCAATAACTTGATCAATTAAGCTAGTGAATAAATTCAATTTTATCAGATTCGGACCCAAACACAACCCGTAAACATAAATATGTAAAACAAAAACAAAAAGCAAAAGCAAAACCATAAATTTAAGAAAGAGAGAGAGAGAGAGAGAGAGGAAAATTACATTTTGTTGACGATTCTTTGACGAGAATCGGGCCGCAATTGGCTCCGCCAATCTTCGAAGAATCTTTGACGAATCTGTACTAAGAAATTGAGTCCTAAACCGTTTAACCTCCTGCACCTGTAAAAGTTCGTTGCTTACATCAATCAGTTACATCAGATTCAAAATTCAAAAGCAACCCATCAATATCAGGTATTTTACTACGTTTAAAAAAAAAAAAAAGTCTTTAATGTTTTTCACATGTCGGAATTTATTTTTCATAAGGAAGAAGAGAAGGACGTACGTGAGGAGAACCTTGGCGAAATCGAAGGGGCAAGTGGCGGAGGAGCTAAGTTTGCAGAGAATGGAAATGACGAGATCGTCCGGCAAGGAATCGAACAAGTCACGCTTTCCAGCGATATCAGAAGAATTCCGGCTTCTTTTCCGGTAACTAACTTGTTCGGCGGCGAAATCTCTCCTACGCTTCACAACTCTCATGTTCTTGTCTTCAGAAACTCTAGGGTAACAAAGCCCACTTCTTGTTCTCATATCTCTCTAAATCTCTCTCTATCTAATTGAAAATCTTATCTTTTGATAACAAAGTGAGCGTTTGGATTTGTGTTTTCTCCTCACGTTTAGTGTTTGCGTTTTATTAACGCTAGGATCCACGCTACCTTGTAAAACGAAATAAAAGCGTTTTTTATTTTTTATTTTTTTATTTGATGCGCGCGTTTTAGCTTTCAGAGTTGCATTTTTCTTGCATTATTCTTCGGTTTTGTCTCTATTTAAATATTTAAATATAAGGATGTATAAGTATTTTTGAACTAAAAAAATAAAGAATTCAAACAGAAAAAATCCTTTAAATAATAATATAAAAGAAATATTAAAAACGAATTTTACGGTACTATTTACTTATTTAAAAATTATTTTGATATAATGTTTTCAGTTTTCAGCAAAATAAGCTAGATTATACTTATCTTTTTAGAGACGTTATTTGAAACTAACCTTAAATATTTCTAGTTTTGATTGGTTGGGATCCAATCATAAAACTAATTACAATAATTGAAATCTTCATCATCATTTATATATACTATTAATAACAAAATTCTTTATTTGGGTTTCATCATTTTGCACACTAAAATATTCTCATACAAATTCTTTAACTCTCTAAAATGCTTCATATCTTCTAGTTAAATAATTTTAAATTTAAAAAACACAAACAGTTAAAAGAGTAATTTACTATTTTTTAAAAATTACAAAGTTTTAGGTTTTTCCCTTTATCTTCTCCAATCTAAATTATTATTTTTGATTTCCAATTCAAAATTTTAAACTTTTATCAACAACCGGGTAGGGAAAGATCCTAAAAATTAGAACACTATCTCTATCTCACTTTTAAATGACACTTAGGACAAAAAAAAAAGTCTCGTCACATGCACAAAGCACAAAGCGTGTATGATGAAACTAGTTTCAAATAATGTTTAATCTCTTAAAAAACAACTATTGGAGTCAATTTTGGAAGGGAAAATTTAAATGAACTTGAGCCTATCAACCTATGTTCAAAAGTGTATATATATATATATATATAGGGAAATGCTAACGAGTGCCCCTAGGGCACTGGTTAATAATCCATTTAAAGAAAGTTTTTATAGGAAATGGAAAAAAAAAAGTAATTAATAATTTGACAGCTTTTTTTATTTCCCATAAAAGTGGTATCAAAACTTTCTTTAAATGAATTATTAACCAGTGCCCAAAGGCCACTCGTTAGCATTTTCTATATGTATATATAAAAGAGAGTCAAGCCCACTACTCACTAGTCACTCCAATTGAAAAATGGAAGCAAATGGCGCATCACTGCATTGTGGAGAAATACACAAGACACTAAATCACAAAGGAGAATTAAAAAAAAAAAAATGTTTAATACCAGGTTCAGTGAGCCCTATAGTGGCGTTTTTATGCCCTATACTGACGTTTTAAAGCCCTATAGTGGCGTTTTTCTGCTAAATTTTTTTAGAACTCCATTTTTAAGCCCTATAGTGACGTTTTTGAGTCCTATAGCGGCGTTTTCTGAACTCGAGTTTTTAAAACTCGATTTTCACTTGGATTTTTTTTAACAAATCAAGCCTCAAAAACTTGATTTTTATCATGGAACTCGAGTTTTAAACACTCGAGATGCTAATTTTCAATATTCTTTTCCAACGTGACAACTAACTAAATTTTTTAATATTTATTGTTATTTAGAAAAAAAATTCAGGTTTCGACTGTTGTGGTTAATTCTGACTAGTTTCGAGCAAAATCAGAAGTTCGGCCGGTAACAGTTTTCCCTTAAAAAAAAAAAAAAAAAAATATTCTACAACTACATCACTCTACATCTCAAATCAAATGTTCGCAGATCCATTCACACATCTAAAGCTTCTATTTTGACAGGATCTAAAGCTTTAAGTTCATTAGAAAATAATTACAACCCAAAAAGAAATTAAGAAGACAGAAGGAAATAACAAGTTAACAACTATGGTAGTGTCTTTAGCAACCTTCATCTGCATACCTGATCTATGCTTTTCCCTTTCATTTTTTTTTTTTTTTTTTGCTTTATTTTCTTTCTTCACTACATTGTTTCACTTGCTTGTCTTCACATCAAACCTTCAAAGTGCTTTAGAGTCTGAGACTTCATGTTATTTTTGAACAATGGCTATGGTTTGGTAAAGTTTTGAATGGTTCGTACTTCCAAGATATGATTATCTTTTAGTGAATTTGAAAATTATTATTTTATTTGGTTTTTGAAGGGTTTGATGGGTTATTAATACTACTGCCTACTAGAGTACATTGATCAGAGAGTCTACTTTGTGTAAGCATAAAGCTCTCCAGTCTCTTTATCAGTTATCACACTATGAATCATTAATTTATTATAATAAATTAATAATAACTATGAAATGCTGTGGAAATTAGCATAATTCATGCAAAAAAATTATAAAAGTATTCAGCAAAAAAATTTATAAAAGTGGGATATATGTGTGTGTGTATATATATAAATATTTTTTTTTTAAACCCAAAACACCTTAAAACGGTATGCCGAAATTGGCCAATACCGAAATATTTCGTTCCACTGAACAAACCGAAACGGGTTACGAAATGGAATTAATATTATTGGTTTATACACTATTTATATACTGTTCACGTACTATTCATGCACTGTTTACAAGACTTGCAACCATTTTATTAAAAAAAAAAATTAAAAATGAGTTCCATAGTACTATTCACATATTTAAGCTGTATCCAAAAGGATTATACTTCTCTTTTTAAAGACGTTATTTGAAACTAACCTTAAATATTTCTAGTTTTGATTGGTTGGGATCCAATCATAAACAACTAATTACAGTAATTGAAATCTTCATCATCATCTATATATACTATTAATAACAAGATTTTTTATTTGGGTTTCATCATTTTGTCTACTAAAATATTCTCATACAAATTCTTTAACCCTCTAAAATGCTTCATATCTTCTAGTTAAATAATTTTAAATTTAAAAAACACAAACAGTTAAAAGAGTAATTTACTATTTTTTTAAAATTACAAAGTTTTAGGTTTTTTCCTTTATCTTTTCCAATCTAAATCACAAAGGAGAATTACACAAGACACTAAATACTCTTTTCCAATATAAGAGTCAAGCCCACTACTCACTAGTCACTCCAATTGAAAAATGGAAGCAAATGGTGCATCACTGCATTGGGGAGAAATACACAAGACACTAAATCACAAAGGAGAATTAAAAAAAAAAAATATATATATATATATATATATATATATAAGAAATACACAAGACACTAAATCACAAAGGAGAATTAAAAAAAAAAAAATATATATATATATATATATATATTTGGCGTAAATGCACTTTTAGTCCCTATATTTTGACTTTTTTCCATTTTGGTCCCTACATTTTAATTTTACTACTTTTAATCCCTAAACCAATTAACGCGTGTTATTTTCGTTATTTCTGTCAGTCAACTGACGGAAATAGTTGAGGTAGCAGCCAGAAGAATTAAAATATTATACAAAATGCCACATTAGCATCTAATTTTTTTTTTAAATAATTTTTCAATTTTAACCAAATAAAAAAGGAAAAAACAAAATTTAAAACAATAAAATACATAAATTTAGATCTAATTCATTTTGAACAAGAACACACAAGAATAGGATCACAGATTTAAACATCAACACAAGAACATAAGAGCACAAACTCAAAACCAAACACAAATTCAAATTTAAAAACACAAAGAACACAATAATAAACATAAAGGAAACCAAAAATTTTCCGTTAAGGAATTTCAACAACAAATCAGTAAAGCCCTACCTCAGTAGTGATCTATACAAAGAAATTAGAACTTGAAAATGAAATCTCAGATCTAAAAAGATGGAGAAAAGCTTTAACACGGAGACCAGCTCAATGTAAACACACATTGATAAATTCTGATACACACACAAATCTCTACATCCATTATCAGCCCACAACCTAGAAAATCAATTACCAAAAAAATAAAACCCAAAACAAATACCCAAACCCAAAAAATGAAACCAAAAAAAAAAATCAAATCCAGATTACGGGGGCTTGTTGTTCGTCTTCTTCTTCGTCGTTGTCTTCAACCTCCTCATCTTTGTCGAAGTCAGATTGTTTGATGGTTTCGGATTCGGACAAGCCAAGCATTAAAGATAACAACACCTCTCTCTCTTTGTCTCACAACGTTGAATTTGTTGGAGTTGTGGGATCTATGATAGCTGATTTGAGTTTAGATCTGTTATGGATTGGTTGGGCTTGTTGTTGTTGTGAGCCGAATTGGCTGGGTTTTTCCGGGTTTGTGTGTTTGTTTGATTCAATGAGTCAAGTTGGCCAGGTTGGTTGATTTTGTTGTTGATTGTTTGAAATAAATTGGGTTTTGTTTAAGTTTTTGGGTTTTTTAGTGTTTGAGATTTATGCGTTTTCTTTGATTTTTGGTTTCCTTTATGTTTGAAATAAACTTTATTTTGACTTGGTTGGCTCACTCTCTCTCACACATGCACACACAGAGAGAGAGAGAGAGAGAGAGAGGGAGATATGGAAAGCGGAGGAGGAGGAGGAACAGAAGGAGTAGGAGTAGGAGCAGCAACAGCAGCACATTATAATCCACACACAGTGGAAGAGGTTTTTAGGGATTTCAAGGGTCGTAGAGCTGCTTTGATCAAAGCTCTCACTATTGGTTTCTCTCTTTCTCTCTCTAACTTTTTTTTTTTTTTTTTTTTTTTTGCTTGGTTTTGGTTTAGTGCTTTGTTTGTTTCCAGAGAAATTAAGAGAAAAATGATTTTAACTATGCAATTGTTTAATTTGTAGAAGAAAACTGAAGAACAATAGACACAAGAAAGGCTGTTTTTGAAGAAATTTTTTTATATAATTTGGTTGTCTTGGCATTGTGAGAATTGTGTACAGGTTTAGAGGATTGAATAAACTATGTTTGATTATTCAGAAAGCTGAGGAGGATGAAAATTTTTGTGTTTTGGTTGATGTTGTTGTGTAAGTTTGAAAGTTAAAAAAGAAAAGAAAGGAAAGAGAGGTTTGCGTAACTACGCTCAAAATTTGAATTTTTTGTTTTCCTTTATGTTTGTTATTGTGTTCTTTGTGTTTTTAAATTTGAGTTTGTGTTTGGTTCTGAGTTTGTACTCTTATGTTCTTGTGTTGATGTTTAAATCTGTGATCATGTTCTTGTTCAAAATGAATTAGATTTAAATTGATGTATTTTATTGTTTTTAATTATGTTTTTTCTTTTTTATTTAGTTAAAATTGACAAATTATTTATAAAAAACAAATTAGACGTTGATGTGGTATTTTTTATAATATTTTAATTCCTCCGACTGTCACCTTAGCTATTTCCATCAGTTGACTGACAGAAATGACAAAAATAACACGCGTTAATTGGTTTAGGGACTAAAAGTGATAAAATTAAAATGTAGGGACCAAAATGGAAAAAAGTCAAAATATAGGGACTAAAAGTGGATTTACGCCTATATATTTATTATTGTTATTATGATCACTATATAATGAGCATAAAGAAGGGATTGGTGAAGGAGAGAGAAGGTTATTTGCACCATGACACACCCTAGAGCACCTTTGGAATATGTTGCTTCTTATATCAGAAGATTGGATTCAAGCTTGGAAGAATGAACAAGGTTGGTGAGGTAGGTAAAATATTGCCAATAAATGCATAGTTTGGTGACAATGTTTTATAGCAAGTCTGGGGCATTAACTCCTAATATCCATCTCTGAATAAGGATCAAAGCTTATGGCTGTTGGACTTGTAGTGTAGATGCCCTTGGGTGAGATTTTGGGAGAGGCACAAGAGTTCTGAGCTCTCCCCTCTCAAGCATTCACACATTGGGTGTTTGACAATGTGTTAAATGAGTAGGTGTTACTAAGGTAAGGGGTGTGTGTGTGTGTGAATCTTTTTTCTTATTTTTATTTTATGGAGTTGTCACCAATTATTGGTTCTGTTCTAAGTGTGATTCGTCACCTATTTGTCTAATTTATTTTAATTACCTAATTAACTAAAACCAATTCAAGGGTTCTTAAATTAATTAAGGTAACCAGAGTCTCAAACCAAAGATTCTTGGACTTGAAAATTCGGTTATAGATGGGAAAGGTGTTAAATACCCTACATTGCTTATCAAAAGAATAGCACCTTATTTTAATTTAATCACAACATTCGTATTTTAGAAAGATAAATAGAATACTTGGTATTTGTTTTTGAAAAAGTTTTGTACAAAACAATACACATACATAATATCTTATTTACATATCTAAATAACATGTGAATATTATTGCAAAGAGTAATTTACAAGAAAACATGTGAGTATATATAAATAATATGTGAAAATTAAAATGCAAGAAGGTAAATATATATAACTAGCATGTGAGTATTATATTTATTATGTATCTAGCATGTGAATATATAATACTATAAAACATAAAAGAAAGGAAGGGAGAGGGAAGATATCACATTATGCATTTAGAGTAATTAGCCAAGTTTATTCTCCAAGTTTCACTCCTATGCACAAACACAATAAATCAAAATGGTTAGTGTAGGAAGGAGGGGGATATGTTAGCTTAATCACCTACCATCAATTCAATTAAAATGAATCATGGATGCATATCAACCTCTTTAAAAAGAGTGCAAAAAAGAAATTGATTGAAAACAAAAGATAGAATACTGACATTTGAAAAGATGAGTATTGTCCTTTGGAAACCATCATGACTTTGTGGAAAAATTCTCATTTTAAAACAAAGGGAATTTTGGGAAAATGAATTTTGAAAATGGGATTCTCTCCTGAAATTTTATGAAAAAAAGGCTTTTGAGGGGAAAACATAAAGAAAAAGCAATATATATATTTTAAAAAAATATTTTTATATACTTTAGAAACCATATCCAAGATTAAAATCAAAACTATTCAAGAAAAGGGATTTGTTTTAAGAAAATTGTTTCCATGTTTTAGAAAAAAAAGAGAAAAAGAAAAAGAAAAAAAAAAAGATGGTTTTGGTCCTTTTGGAAGTAAAAATCCATCGTTTCTGTTTATTTTTTTATTTTTATAGAAGAGAGTTTTATTTTGACTTCTTAAGATTTAATTTGAAAATGGCACTTATTGAAGCTTTAAAAGTGGTCCATTGGAAGGCTTTTTATTCAAGGGTGAACTTAAAATGTTGCATCTTTTAAAGACTTATTGAAAAGAGATGGTTATTGGAGTATTTTTTTAACATTCTAACAACACATTTTTTAAGAGGTTTGCTTGAATCAAACTTCTTATTGTTTGATGATTTAGGGTGAGAAGGAAATAAGGAAAATAAATAGGGCTTAATGTAAAGACATAAAGCAATAAAGGAATGTAAATATATTCATATATATGTGTGTGTGTGTGTGTGTGTGGAATTTAAAAGCAATATTTGAATTTAAAGACATAAAGTAAATGAAATCTTCCTTGAATAGACTTTGGCTTACCTCCAGTACTTTTTTTAACTAGATATGTCTTTCTATTTTAAATATGCAATAATAAGTGGTAGTGAGTTTTAATCTCTACCTTTTATTTAGTTAGTAGATGATGTTGCAATTTTTATTAAAACAAAATGAGATTCTAGTTAAAAAAGTATTGGAGATAAGCTAAACTCTCTTGAATAAACCTTTACACCCATGGAAATCAAATATGGTGGTACATAAGGATAGACCTCCACTCACTATATTGATTTTGGTGTTAGAGATTAGTCTAAGAAGACCTACCTTAGCTAAATCTTTAAAATAACAGTCAAACCAAAATGGTGGTGCACAAGGACTAATCTCCACTCACCATATTAGTTGAGGATATGAAGATTTACCAAGGTGTAAGGTTGATTTTTCCTTTAAATCCATTAGATTTAGTATGTCTATATGCAAAAGAAGGTGAATACATTCACACATAGCATATACCCGTGTCAAGTATAAATGAAAACACAACTATAAACAAGGAATATGTTCCTAAAGATATAGCTCCCTTTGTTTCGCGTGATGTTGTGTAATTTTTTTTTTTCAATTTCATTCAATAAAATAGGCCTTTGGGTTTGGATTCTCAAAAAGAAAAAACTCAAAAAGAAAAAAAAAAACTATAAAAAAGGAAAAAAAAAAAAAATTTAAATGAAATAAATTTAAAGTGCATAAATTAATTGACATAAATGTAAAAAGCTTGAAAAATAAATGATATAATGTAAAGAGTATAAAAGTAAATGACATAATGTAAAGAGCAAGAATTTAAATTACTTAAATTTAAAGAAGATAAAGCTAAATGACATAAACATAAAGAGCAAGAATTTAAATGACTTAAATGTAAAGAGCATAAATGTAAAGAAAAATTTAAATGAATATAAAGTAAAAGCGTATAAGAAAAAAGATTAAATTCTGCAAAGATGTGGTGTAAAACTTATATTTTAACCGTCCAATCCTAACATGTCACATTATCTTATCACATATTTAAAAATAAGCACAGTCACACCCAATCAATTATAATACTCATATATAAATACAACTAAATTGGGAGTTTATTGAGATGCTATTAGGTGTATTAGAATTTATTGAATTTTAGGTAAAATGCTGATTTGACAATTACTTATTAGATAGTGTAAAACATGGTTTTTACATCCCATCCTTACCAAATTCAGACTCATAAGAAAAATGAAGAAATTTATAGATTTAGAGAGTATTTACAACATAAAAATTAAAGGGAGATGGAGCTAGAGTAGTAGCTACACTAGCTTAGCTCTATGAAGAACTTTGGAGACTCACCAATGGGTTTTGGAGGGTGAAAAATGAGAGAAAAGACGGCTGGAATTTCTGGGTTGCAAGACTAGTATAGAAATATAATAGAGAGAAAATAAATCTAGAAAGAATCCTTAGACAGGTTGGATAAGGAAGGGAATTTTTGTGCTTTTTTCTTCATGATTTTTCCAAGGGAATAGGGGGTATCTATATAGAAAAATGAGGATAGTGGGATCCCCATGAAGGGTGCCCCGACCAAGGCAGGAGGCTCCCTACAAGGGATCTTGTTGCCACCTCATCTTTTTTTAGATGCTTTTCCACTCTTCCATTTTCAGTTTTTTGATTTTCCTTCTTTTTTGACCCTATTTTGGAGCTATTTTCTAGAGTTCTTCAAGGGCTTGGAATTCTTCAAACATTATATTTATGGGAAGTTCTGATTGTCTAGTTTTTAAAAGTTTAGGCATCATGTAATTTTGAGGGAGAAAAATGCTCATACACCCCCTAAACTTATAACTACTAGCCAAAAGACTCCCTCAATTTTTTTATTGGTTAATTTACTCCTTAAACTATTCACTATTGCCAAATCAATACTTTAGTTAGTCACATGTTAAAACACTAACAAAATAAGCTCATGTAACTCACATGACTTTTAAATACAAACCTAAAATAACCCAAACGTCCAAAACCCAGTGGAAAGAAGAGAAGAGAACCAGGTCCGGCGGAGAGAGAATCCACGCTGTTCAGAGCCACTGCAGAGCTTCTCCCTACCGTCTTGTTGCTATTGTCCCGGCGGCTCCTTGGTGGTTCCACCGCATTGTTCAATCTGGGTATCTCTTCTTCTTTTTCTTTTTTTTCTTTTTTTCCTTCTTACGTATTGCTATTTAAATCTTCTTAGAACTTTTATTTTTTTTAATCTACATGTGTGAATTTTTATAGCAGAAATTCTTGTTTTGGTTTAATTTTTGGGTTGGGTCTCTATGAAATTCTTGGTTTTTTATTGTCTTCATGTGCCTTTCACCAGTTGTTGCATTTGATTATGCCATAGAGCTGTACGATTAAATGCCTGAGAGAGATATGGCTACTGCTAATGGGGTTTGGTTGCTTGGTTTAATCTTTGGGATTGGTGTTTCTACAAGGTTGTTTGCAAAGGCCTCATCAACAACAATTTCATATTTAAAGTTGGTGAAAGAAAACAACAAATACACAAAATTTCATAAGAAAAATATGATACGTTGGTTTGCTATTAAACTTATTATTATTATTATTATTATTATTATTTGTTTATGTATAGGATTATATGTTATAAATTATTTTCCAATAGATGGGCCTTAGTATTTGATATTTTTTCACAGGTCTAACTCCTTGTATGGCACAAAAAGCTTTGTCTAGTTTAATTGTATTTTGTGTTTTTGACTCTGTTTGAATCAGAGTTCTTTGCATCAGAATTGTGTTGGTTTGGTTAAATTCTCATGATACAAACCTACAGGGAAAGTGGCCAATGACACACCTCTTATCTATAACCTTTTAATCAATTATGTTCAGTATATTGCCAATATAATGGTGCTAGACCCTTGTCCCATGTGTGATAATAGCTTATCAATTTGATGATTCTGCTAACTTAATTGGAATCAAGCACCTCGTTACTAACCTAATTGGAATCAAGACTACTAAAAGCTTGTCTGTTTATATAGCACTTCAATTATTATTTCTTAATTTTCTTCTTCTTCATGTTGAAATCAACCCTGAATATTTCCCTTATTTGTTTCAACAAATCAGAGAATGTAATTTACAAGCTCAAAGAGATGGGAAAGACTGGGGAGAAAGATATATTGCTGATCTGTGATCACTTCAGTAAGCTTGATCGCAAAAACTTTGGGAAGATAACACTGCCAGATCTTTAGGAACCTTGTGACTGCGAGAAATATGAAGTCTGTTTCTATTCTTTAGATGGAAGAAATGTACAGTCAGATTTTTTTTCTTCTTCCATTGATACTTGTAAAGGTTTCAAGTCATATAGGAACAATGAAAAATAGAAGCCAATGGGATATGTCCCCCTTCTGTTATAGGTTCTCTTACAACCATTAAATTGAGAGGCTACTGTGAAGGGTTTGAGTTGTATGATGTAGATTTGACACTATAATAATTCAAGTGGTCAACGAGGAAAGTAAACAATCTTGGGATGATCTTACTTCTCTTTATTTTGACTCAAGTTGTATGAGTGATTTGGTTGATGCGTACTTCTTCTCTTTATTTGATTCTTCCTTTAACTTATGATAATTGATATGGTTTGGCCACACATTTAGTTAGAAAATATTAACTTACTTGGACATAATCCGCATATATAAATTATTTTACTTTTTAGTGATTTGGATGCTAATTTGAATTATATTTGATTTTGTCTTTTTTTTTTTTTAAATCTATTTTCTTTTGGTTCAATATTTCATTATTCCAATTAAAATTTGAGATATCAAGTTATCCCCTTTGAGCCGCATGTTAAGTATTAGCCATTGGCATCGGTTTTAGTTTGGCTTGAGTGAACTAAGGGTTAATGTGGAAATTTTGGGTGTCGTAGAATTTTGATATGAAAATATTAGCATTTATTTTCTGCTGCCATATGATTTTAGTTTCTGCAAAAGTGATGGTTAAATAACAGAGCTTTTGGCTATCATGTTATGGATGTCACCACTTGTGCGCTAGCTAGATGGTTTAGGTACGTGATAACTCTGATATTTATATGCATGAATTCATATTATTCCTTGTAGAACAGGGCCTAAATCATGTTTGTGATGCCTGAGGGAGTGGGGGAACTAGTAAAAATCATGGTAATTGGTTTTGATTTTTAGCCTAAACAACAAGAGTGGTACTTGATGTCTAGGCTAAATCAAGTAGCCTAAACAACACAAAAAATCATGCCTGAGGGAGTGGGGGAACCAGCAACAACAAGAGTGGCCAAAGAATAATAGAACCCTATCAAATTCACCTGAACCCAACAATGGCACTCAGCCCCTACACAATCTTCTCCAATGACAGTTCCATACATGGTAATTGGTTTTGACAGCGTGTGTTGGGAGCTTGAGCCATCATGCTAGAAGGTTCAAAGACATTGCTAGGTAGGAGCACTTTGGTGCTTTCCTTAGCAATATTGATAAATGCATCAATATACTACTTAGCCATTCTCAAACTGATAGCTTCTACACCACCACCAAAAAATGATTGTGTCCCAATCGGCTATGAATTGAACTTTATGCAATAACTCTAAGAAAATAAATCAATAATTACACTTTTCTAGCAATATTGAAAAACAAAAGTATACCAGCTCCATCAATATTCCTTAAAAAGATCTCAATATGCCATAAATTGAAATATCAAATGAGTGTTTACGTATAGTATGTTGTTTGCCAGAAAAATAACACTCAATGAATCAATAATTACACTTTTCCAGCATTATTGAAAAACAAAAGTATATTGGCTCCATCAGTATTTTTAGAAGGCCATGTATCACTAAACAAAATATTGAACTAAAAAATTATTTATATTGCCACAAGACCTTAGCCTTTCCCTTATCCTTCTTGCTTCCACTAGTGTTGTCCTTTTTACGACTTTGCCTTGATTGTTGAGTACCTATATTTGATTGCTGAGTACCCTATAAAAAGCCAAAAAGGTTGGAAAAGTTCAACAAAGTAGTACTTGAAATTTACCGATAAATTTTTATTCCATTTAGCTCTAGACGTAGATGATTGTTCTTATTTCCATTTCTTTTTCTTTTTATAAGCCGTCTTGTTGGGGTTATCAAGAGCTTTACAAGTTCTTTGATTATGGCCCCATTGGAAACAATTCTCGCATTTCATGGCAGTTCCTTTCTTGCTCACCCTAAATACATTAATAGGTTCTCCTACCTCCCTCTTTCTTACCTTCTTACACTTGCCTACATGGGACAAATTGATAAGCTATTATCAAACATGGGACAAGGGTCTAGCACCATTATATTGGCAATATATTGAACAAAATTGATTAAAAGGTTATAGATAAGAGGTGTGTCACTGGCCACTTTCCCTATAGGTTTGTATCATGAGAATTTAACCAAACCAACACAATTTTGATGCAAAGAAATCTGATTCAAACAGAGTCAAAAACACAAAATACAATTAAACTAAAAAAAGCTTTTTGTGCCACAGAGTAAAAAACGCCCAAAAATAGCTCTTTTACCTAAAAAATAATAAAATAATAAAATAATTAGGATTTTTATGTTTTCTTGATATTTCATTCGTTTCGACTCCAATTTTGGCTCGTGAATTATCTTTTTGAAGAGAATTTTAGGATGTTTAATATGAAAAAAATTTATCTCGATTGGACGGTCATATTTTTTGGTCAACTTTTTGACTAATCCTAGTTAGGGTTAGTCAACGTTGGTCAAACTTAGCCAAAAATGGCAAATTTGGGATTTTGAATCCTTAGTTTATTAAAATGGTTTTATCCAAGACTTGATTGAGATAAAAATACTTTTTTTTTTCCATGTAATTCCTTATTACGTGAATACGGTATCACTATATAGAATAATGGCTACATTAAACTTTGTTCTTATTTGGATATTTAGGAAAATCTAGTTTATCATGATTTAGGTAATTTTTTGGCTAAACTTTTTTTTTTTTGGGTCAATCTATGAGGAAACACCCTTCGGGAATTTGCTAAATTTAAGGATTTGGTTAGTCAACACTAAGGTCAAATTGCTTTTTCATGGTGCCGAAAGTTAGCCCATAATTTTGGGCAAATATAGCATATCAATTAGGTTTTATTTTGGTGTTTATGGTTGTGGATATCAGATTTTTTTGGTAGAGAGAATTTTCACTAATCCATTGGCCTCTCAAAGATGCCTTTTTCTCGAGAGTATTTTGACATTGGCGACTTGTGATGATGTATGTGCATTTGTGGCACTAGGGTGATGTGTGCGAGTATCTCTACTTATTAATTTTTAAGAATCACCACTAACTATTGGATTTTTAGGTGTGATTGCTCAAACATTTTCTAATTAATTTTAATTACCTAGTTAACCATGGGCCATCCTAGCTAATAAGGTAGGATAAAGTTTCGAACCAAAGATTCTTAGATTCAAAAGCTTGGTTATGTGTGTGGAAGGTGTTAAGCACCCCATAACGTCTATCCAAAGGATAATTCTTCATTTTGATTATAATCTTTATAACTCACATTGTAGAAAATAACTATGAAACTTGGAATTTGTTTTTGAAAAAAGATTTTTGTACAAACAATATATATATATATATACATATAAAACATGTGATATTATTTACATAGAATATATACAAGCAACATGTGAGGATACTTATAAATATTTATGTGGATATTATCTACTATGTTGCAAAGTAATATATATATATATATATAGCTAACACGTGAATATTACCTAGCAAATATAGCATATGAGAAATTTAAAGGACTCAAGTGTAATTGTGTTCCATTTCTCCTTCAAAAGTAATTTGAAGCAATATTTATTCTTCAAGAATCATTCCCATGTTAAAACAACATCAACCCAAAATAGTTAGTTTAGGAAAGGTAAAAAATGTTGACTTGATTGGATGCTATTAGTTCAATTGATGTGAACTATGGAGAAGTTGCACTTTCTCAAAAATCATTTTTGAAAGAGAATTTTTTAAGAATTATTTGTTCTTTGATTTCTTCTATTTTGTTTAGTCTATATGCATCCCTTAGTATCTGTTTAAGATAGTTTTTACATATTTAGGTTAATAGTCAATAAGATAACATGTTTAATAGGTTTGTTAGTTCAATTACATTATTAGCGTTTGAATGCTTAGTTGAACACATGAACATGCATAACAATAGTATTTTGATGAATACATGTAGTGGTGACGATGCAGTGAGATAAGTAAGATAAGTACATGCATTACAATATTAACATGCATATATGATATGAGAAGAATGTGGTGAACATGTGATGAATATGCAATGGTATGATGAACATGAATGGTTGATGATGCTTACTGCCCTTGGATAATATGAGATGTTTGTTGTCTTGTAATCATGTTTTGCTACCCATGTGATGATGATGCTAGTTTATATGCTAGCATGATGTAGTATGATGATATGTGTTATACCATGAGATGGAGTATGAGATACCATACTTAGATGAATGTTACGATATATGTTTAGATGAGATGAAGATGTCATGTTTGGGTGATATGATGAAAACTGCAATATGATATGCCAAGTCTAGATGGATGCTAAGGGGTATGATTAGATATATGTTAGGATAAAACTAGTGTGTGTGCGTGCGTGCATGTGTGATAGGATAGCCTAATAGAGGACCCTTTGATAGAATTATGATATAAAACACAATGAGTAGAGGCCGACCCACAGGTTAAGCAAAGTTGGGTGCTTAACACCTTCCCATCTCTATACCTTAACTCTAAACACAGACTCTAAATAGATCAAGCCCTTTGCAAGGGGCATCAATATGCTTCCCAAACCTAATCTATTGGAGACCCTATAAACCCTCTGCCTATAGTCCACTCGGCTAAGACTTATTTCTTAGAGCATGGTAACCATGCAGAGTAAAAGGGAGTCAAATTGCCCAGAGGCACTGGTGCCACAATGACCAAGCGTGTAAATCAAGGTATACACCTTCACACATACACAATCAAGGTATAAAAGAATATACATAATCATCCAAGCACCAAATATTGCATACCCACTAAATACATAAACACGCCAATACATATTTCAAATGAATCAATACAATACATGCGTAATCTAGAGAGCCAAGATTAATCTCATGCCTAAATCATCATATACATATTCAAAATCACATAAATAGGCTTTAGAAAATGTAGATCTAGAAAATACCCAAAGAGGAATCCATGATATTGCATGTATTTGCATATGTAACCACATAGTCATATATGGAAGCGTAGAAATAAAATAAAATCATGTGATTAGTACACTAGTTTTTATATGGAAATAATATACTAATCCCAGTAATCATGTAGAAAACCATATATAAAACATGATAATCACAAAGCAAAACATGACATCTATTTGATTAAATGAAATCCTAAACTAATAAAGCGATAAAATGGGTAATAGGCTTGCTTAAGGGGCCGTTAAGAGGCGAATGAGGGCTTAAATGTCTGTTGCAACTTTTAGGGGGAAATTTTTTTTTTTTTTTGTAGTCTAGCCTACGTTGGAAATGATGAGAGGTATTAGTAGTTGATGATGAAATGGATGAGGGAGGGTTGAATATTTAAAGTGGAATGGTGTGGGACTTACAATTTTATTTGGTGAGGTGAAAACTAGAGGGAAACAAAAGCGGGGAGAAAACTCATTTTCTATTCTTTGGTTGGGAGTGGAAATTAAAGAGAAAATTGGTGGTTTCGAGTATTTTTCACCCAGGCCCACCAAATGCAATCTCTCCAAATCAAAGAGAAAATAGGGAGAGAAAATGAGTCTTCAACCATAATTACCTAACTACCCTTCCCTTTACTATTGGAGCTAGTGTAACTACCCATGAGTATTGTTTCGATCAAGCTGCTACATTAATGTTGATGTCTTCATCAAGCTGGGTCATTTTATTGTGGAGTGATGTTGCATTGCAATTAACATTCACCAAAGCTTGTTTTGTTTTTGGTACTACAGTCAAGCTAGTTTACTAAGGTTCTTTGGCTAAATTTCTTAAGGGAAAAAGAAAATATAACAAAGGGAATAATGGGGAGAGAGGTGTAACAAGGAAAGAGGTATGCATGTGGACGGCAAAATTTGCTGAATAGCATTTTTTAGAAAAATATTAGATAAATAGCACGTGTTTGAAATTATTTAGTTACTTGGACAGTTTTTGGAAACTTGAGTTCCAACCCAAAATCAAGTTTTTGAAACTCGATTTACCCTTGGATTCATTTGATGTGGATTGAAAAAAAAAAAAAAAAAACGTGGAACTCGAGTTTGGGAAACTCAAGTTTCTTGGAGATTTTTTTTTTTTTTTTTAAAAAAAAAAAAAAAAAAACGTGGAACTCGAGTTTGGGAAACTCAAGTTTCTTGGAGATTTTTTTTTTTTTTTTTGCTTGGAACTCGAGTCTAGCAAACTCGAGATCCTTGTAGGTAATTTAAGTGGAACTCAAGTTTACTATAGTCAAGTTCCACGCGTTTTTTTTTTCAATCCAGTTCAGATGAATCCAAGAGTAAATTGAGTTTGGGAAACTCGTGGAACTCGAGTTCCAAAAACAGTTCTGAAAAATCGCACGCTTCCAATTCATGAGGATAACTAAGCTGACACAACAGGGTGATGTGATGTTCATAGCACTCCCTAGTCCCTACTACATACAGGACTCATAAAAACCTTTGATCAAAGCGTTACTCTTGAGTATATAGACTAGAAATTTTTTTTTTTTTTTTTTTTTTCAGTTAAAACTCTATATTCTTAAATATTTGTGACATCAAAAAGTGAAGATTTTGCTTTGAAATTCTCTAATTTCCACCAAAAAAGTCAATAACTTGATCAATTAACCTAATGAATAAATTCAATTTGATCGAATTCGGACCCAAACACAACCCGTAAACATAAATATGTAAAACAAAAACAAAAAGCAAAAGCAAGAGAGAGAGAGAGGAAAATTACATCTTGTTGATGATTCTTAGACGAGAATCGAGCTTTAATTGGCTCTGCCAATCAACAAAATCCATGGCAGCTTCACCACCGCCACCTCCAGGAGCTCCAACGCCACCGCTACCGCCATTGCTGCCTACAACAGGACCTTAAGATGGATTTGGCCTCCACTTAAAATAGAGTGACGATGAGGAGGCAAGGACTAATTTAAAGGAGGATTGTTAATTTATAAATAAAAGGTTGAAGAGTTTCAGGCAGAAAAGGATTTTGAGAGTTAGAATTGAGAGAGAGAGAGGAATGTATAGAATGTATGTCATGTCATGTCATGTTTGGGGTTGTTTTTGGGAAAGTCGGATTCGGCCAAAATTGGGAATTAACCCCATTTTTCCAACTATATAGTTAATAGGCACTGTTTTGAAACTATATTTTTTAATAACATCTTGAGTTTCTCAATTTAGGGCTTATAAATCGAGTCTTAAAGACTCGGTTTTCATGTTCTGATCAGGTCTAACTTGGCCCTTCTCCACGTGGTGTCTACTTGGAAATCGAGTCTCTAAGACTCGATTTATAACTCGACAATTTGAAGCTCGATTTATGGCTTTATTTGTGTCCACATGGATTCAGCTAGATATCGAGCCTTAGAGACTCGGTTTTAAAAAGGATAATCGAGTTTCTAAGACTCGATTTTCAAGCTGTGGTCCACAAGCCTCCACGTGGTTAGGGTAGCTGCTTCTCCTTAATCCTCATAATGTACACATCCTCACTCAGCAGCTCTCTCCGTTTCCTCCTCCAAAAAACCCAGTAGCTCTCTCTTCCTCTCTCACTCACTCTCACTCTCACTCTCATACAAAACTCACCCCCATTACAAAAATTCAAATCAAACTCACCCCCCATTTACACATCCTCATGTCAGGTAAGGTTTTTATAACACTCTCTCTAGTGACTATTTTTTTTTTAAGGTTTTTTTATGGGTATGTTTCAGGCAAGGGCTTTTATCCAAAATGGATCCAAGACATAATGCATTCTGTGATTATTAAAATATATATGTATATATATTTATATATATATATAAATAGAAGAATGAAATGAATGGTTATGGTCATTTGCAATAATCATGTAGATGAGGTGAAGTGAAATAAAGGATTATTTCCTTGGAATTGGGAAGTGGCTTATGACTATAACTGAGAGATGTTGAATAGTTTAAGGTAACTAAGCAAAAAGATTAATTACCTATTGATGGTAACAAATTGAAACTACGTTTACATTTAAATCATGCCTTAATCTAAATCAATCAAGCTTTAACTTATAAATTAAAAACAATATTTTTTGTTAGTTAACATTTAGACCAGTCTACATATTTTTCTAAGCTTTTCATGCATTCCAATTAAACACAACCAGGAAAAATTCTATATAAATTTTATTATTATGGGTAAGTTATGCACCAAATGGTTCTAGAACATATGGCCTCACCTTCCACTCTATTCTTTTGGGAGAGGAAGTGCTATTTGGCCATAGCTCATTAGCAATATTGTATATATCTTGAGAATTACAAAAAACACATAAAGATATTATCACTACCATAAGGAACCAAAGAAGATGCTCAATTATATCTACACGCGTAGAATGAATAACTACTAATACAGCATATGTAATAGACATGGTAAAACAATTTGCACCATAAATAACTATAATGATAGTGTTACATCGTATAAATATGTTTTGAGTTAGACATAGCAAAAGAGATGCCCAAGGAACTATAATACAAGGATCTTTCAAAGATAGAAAAGATGGCTCTGCTAGTGGCCAGTGGTGAAGAACAGATGGCTCTTACACCTGGGACTTATCTAGGTTTAACAAATATAGAATCTTTTTATTTTTTTTTTACAACAAAAATTTATTGATGAAAAGGATAGCCTAAGTACACAAGGAGTGTACAACTATAGATCTTGTCACCAATAAGATCAACTCTTGTTAATTTGAAATATTTTAAGTAAAATAAAATTTTTCTATTTTTTTGGATTCATTAAATTTTGCATATTGAAATTGCCCATAACTCCTTTTCTTTCAAAGAAATTTTTTATGAACCAAAAAAACATCACAAAGTACTACAAAATTCTCTCAGATTGGTTCTAGGTTTTACTACAATAGTGCTGGATTTCCATCATGAAAGAACTATAACTCCGTCTAAGAAGTTAGAAATTATGGTTACAAAGAGGAGAATCACGTAATGAAAATTTCTTCTAATTAGGCCTCATATTTTGAGCAAGAAAAGAAAGAAAAAAAAGCCTTTGGTAAATTGAAGTAAATAAATCCTTAGCTACTTATTAGCTTACCTATTAGCTTAAGCTTTTGGGGCAAGGGCAACTAAAGAAATGTTTTTCCCCATAGGCTCATCCAATCAACCCAAAAGATTAAACCTATTTTTGTAGCTTTCTTTTTTCCTTTTTTGATAAGTAACTATTTGTCCAGCCTATCAAGTTTAGGCTAGAAACTTCTGGTGCTAATGTTTATTACTTATTAGGTTTTAATGCCTTGCCATAGTCAACTAGCAGAAGTACAAAGAAAACCATTATTTTATATATTTGTATAAAAATATCTGTCAAGAAGGGAAAAACATTAAATGCTAGTCCAATTAATAAAGCTTCTGAATTCTAATGGAAGACAATGATGCTGAAATGGTTTTTCTTTCAGTCCCAATCAACTAGGATTCAACAATAAAATTTAAATATATTGACAAACTTTTTCTGGAAACATAGACGTGTACTTTGAAAGGCCTACAAGAGCTTGTTTTTTCTATGGACTTTTATCACCCATAGAATCAACAGTTGAGTCCATAACTTTATTAGAATGAGAAAAAGTGTCTGATGAACTCTTGCTTTTTGAAAGCAACTTCTCATTAAGATTGTATGGTTGAAACAATTTTGGATGTTTCTAGCATGGAAAGGAGCAACAATTTAGAATTAGCAATCTTAATACATTGATTGTCAACTTTGTTTAGGCTTACTTAATGCTATGAAGGTAAAGACAGTGATTTGCTAAGGAAAACATCCATTAACCTAGAAAGCATGGATGTTATCAAATAACAGTGTCAATTGTACTGACTACACGAAAAAAAAAAAAAAAAAATCAAGTTTTGACTACAATCTCAACACAAAATGGAAAAAATTTCTCGCATTTTCTTGGGAACCAAATAGAGTAACACACGAAACAAGTTCTAAAATAGTCAGTCAACAATCAAATCAATCATAATTTTGGAACAAAAACCACAAACCCACATGAAAAAATCACACAATAAGAAAAACAACAGAAAATGTACTTCAATAGTAGGTTTAGGAGAAGAAAATCATACCTGAGAGAATTGGAGAAGGTTGTGAGAGTGGAGGTGCATAAGAGTGGAGAGGGTGCTTAAGAGTGGAGACTGAGTGAGAGTGGCTCGGTGAGTGAGAGAGGCGTGAGAGTCTGCTTTGGTTTGTGTGAGAGTGAAAGGGTGAGTGAGAGTGGAGAGGCGTTAGAGTGGAGAGACGTTTAATTTTGAAAAAGCCCTATTAGAAATTGAGTCTTAGAGACTCGGTTTCCACATGGATCAACCACGTCACATACAAAACACTATGTCACACACAAATTGATGCTTAAAGGGTTGGCTTATAAATCGAGACTTAAAGACTCAATTTCCAGGTGGACGCCATGTGGAAAAAATGCCAAATCAAACGTAATTAGAACATTAAAACTGAGTCTTTGAGACTCAATTTATAAGCCCTAAATCGAGTCTTTTAAACTCGAGATGTTAGAAAAAAAATATAATTTTGTAATAGTGCCTACTAACTAAATAGTTGGGCAAATGGGGTTAATTTCAAATTTTGGCCGTCAGATTCTTTTTTGTAAAATGAGCTTGTTGTGGCAAGTATTTTATAACAAAATCTTCCACTATTGAGTAATTGCTAGTCGCTAACCCGTGCGATACACGAAAAAACTATTAAAAATAAGATTTTAAAAAGAAAAATTTATTAATTTTAGTTTATACTGAAATTTATTTATGGTAGTTTAAAATAATATTTCAAATCTTCATTTTATTTTATTTTAGTTGGAATAACTTATATAATTAAATGAAATGCTTATAAATAAGAGATGACATTAATAATATATTAGTGATTATTCAAGATATCATTCAAATATGACAATTTTTTTTTTTTTGTTTTAAAAAAAGAACAATATTAATACATTGAAACACAAAATACTATATTTGTCCAATAGATATTACAACTTTAAAAGTAAAACATGAGTAGTGAGGTCTCAAAAAAAAAAACATTAGTAGTGATTTTTAATGGACTGGGGTAATAGTACAATTTTCAGTAGAAAAAATCTGATTTAAAATTTTTTGGAGTAAAAAATGCTACAAATACATTTGGGGTTTTTTTATTTTTTTTATTGAGCAAGTACATCACTGTTTAGTAGGGTCTTAATACATGGGGGATGCTCCTCCATCCAATACATCGTCTAGCAAACCCAGTTCTTTGCTTCACATGCTATCTTCTCTACTGGTCTATTTGTTCAAGGAAAGCCATAAGAGAGAAATATATTCCTAATAGAAGAACCAAGAGTATCTAACATCATTAAGGAAGGATGTGGCCGATGCTCAAATTGGTAGGTCCAGCTGACTTTACTTCATCTACTGGACTTTTAAATTCACACTCACCTCAACTGCTTGAAGCCCCAAATTCACACCAGACTGCTAGCTCATCCTAATCTTAAAGCCTGCACTTCAATTTGATCATTTCCTTCTACTATTCTTACACATAAAGCTCCTATACATTGACTTCCACTATCATTGTACCTTCAAGCCAAACCATCTATTGTTTTGCAATTTCTTGATGGCAAAATTTACCTTGTAACATGAACCTATAGGAGGCCATGTGCACTCTTCAACAGGCTATCTAGACTAATTATTTCTCTAAGCTTCCATATATTCCATAGTAAGTGTACAAGTTGTTTGCTCCAACTCCACTACAAACTTCAGAGTTTCATCCACATGCCTCTGGTTCAGATTTTACCATAATAGCCAACCTCCACCTCCATCACATTCCCATTTTGTTTTACCCAACTTAATAGTTCAAAATATGACAGAATAAATCTGTACCATAACAAAATATTATGAACATGTATAAGGCAAACAACCATAAGTACTAAACAAACAATTTTTTCCTCCCAAGTGAACCACAAACTATGAAACTCAAACACTCAAAAGAGGCAATCATGAAGAGAACCCATTATGCATTAAGCAAAAAAGTATAAGGTATTAATCTTATAGATGAAAGGTAGGCTTGATACTAATCACCTCTGTTAGAAAATAGAAAATTGGATTGATTAAAACAATACATCAAATACTGGGGATATAAAGATACAAAATTTGGTAATATGTATATGATACCATTGAAAGATCACTATCACAGAGGGGAGGGCTTCAAGGCAAATGCTACAAATATCATTGCAGGCTTCCTGAATTCCACCCATCACAAAAGCCACGGCTTACATCAAATTGGCCTTTGAAATCTTGATCTCCTTCATCCCTGGAACCTGGAAAATTAAATTTCTGGACTAATTGAAAATTTGTAAATATTCCCAACCATCATCTAATAATAAAATTATTATATCTTTTCAAGAACAAAAAGGAAAACAAAGACAAACGTTCTATGTAGCAAATTTGAAACCTATCACCAAGAAAAATAATTAAAGCTATTGGAAATTCATTAATTGGTATCAATGCAAGTAATTGATACGCAAAAAGGCTCATATTATATAACTTATACTTTAGCCTTTTGTAATTTCTTGTAGCTGAATTCTTTTAAAAAGAGAACAAAAGGCATATTACCAATGAATCTGAGAACAAACACTTGAGCATTCCTAACTTGTTCAAGAAATACCACAAATGAATTGGCAAAGAAGAATCAGAGAACAAACACCTGAGCATTCTATCAAACGCATGTTCAGCAATCTCAAACAACTATACTAACCAACCCTAACCTTCAAAAAAAAAATCCCACTGAATCCAAAATAGCGGTAGCCCTAGCATAATAAGAAAACCCAAAGATTATAATAATTTATAAAAAGGGAAAACTAATGTAAATGAAGACGACAATAACACTATATATCAAACCAAAACAAACCCAAAATTGAAATCAAATAGAAGAATCCCAGGAAACCAAAAATCCAATGAAAATTGCATAACAAAAAAGGGGGAAAAAAAAAATCCAAACCAATGTAAAATGAAGATGAGAAAAACACTATATATCAACTAAAACAAACCCAAAATTGAAACCAAATAGAAAAATCCCAAGAAACCAAAAATCCAATAAAAATTGCATACAAAAAAAGGTAAAAATAAAATCTAATAATAGAAATTTCATGATTCTTCTTTGCCATAGCTTTAACAACGAAGGAAGAAGAAGAAAACGTGGAAATTTGCAAAGAAAAAAAAAACAAAAACAAAAAAATTTAAATCTAGAGCAACCCACAGCCACAAACCAACGAAATTCCATGAACAATTGAAGTGGATAGAGAGAGAGAGAGAGCAATATATAGAAATTAAGGAGAGTAAAAAACATGTTTTAATTATCTCAAAATAATTTGCCAACATAGAATATGATGGGCTGGGTTGGGCGACGATGGAGAGGTAGAGAGAAATTGATGTAGTGGCGGTGATCCATGGTGGCGGCGGCGACGGTGACGGTGGGAGGATCTGGCATATATTAGAAAACAGAGGTTGTGGGGTGCCGGCGTATATTAGAAAACAGAGAGGTCATGGGGTTTACCACTTTGACTTTGACATGAAGGTTGAAGGGGGAGTTGTATACTTGTATTGGGGTTCTAAATTGATAAATTCTAATATAATAATAAAACGTTAAGAAGAATTATAAAAAAAAAGAAGATAAATTCTAATATAATAAAATGTTAAAAAGAATTATAAAAAAAAGGTGACGTGGAAAATTGTGGTGCTAGCAGGGGCTTCAGTTATATATATATATATATATATAGATTATGGTTGCAATTATAGGCCTGTTTGGGCGCACAGAAAATGAGAGGTAATGAATAATGATAGCTTCTTCATTACTAGTTGTATTTTGAAATTTTATTTCTTTTATATATAAAAAAAAAGACATTTAAAAAAAAGGGTAGTATTTCATCTCATACCTTGTATAATATCAAGAAATTTTACTAACAAAACAAATAAACCTCCATGCAAAATGATAATACTACATTATCTCTCAGTCGATTTTTTATGGAAAAATAGGGATTCAAAACTCTCTTTCTCATTTAGACATATTTGGTTAAAAAGTTGATTACATGATGAAATAGAAAACTTCACTCATCATTTGAGGTAAAAATCTCATATATGACTATATAGAGTGATTTATTTGTCAACTTTTCCACTGATATGGAAGAATTATAGCAGGTACCATGAGCCTAACCCGTCAGCTTTTGCTCTGGCTGACGGGTCCGTTATGACGAATGCTGTAGGCTAAGCATGTAGGAATGCATGCTGACTAGATTAAGACAAAACCGACGGGCTGAAGTCCCCAAATCTAACTGACGGCAATTTGGAGCCCCTAGGCTATTGAACGTAGCGAGAAGTTGACGCCAACTCAGCTGAAGGGGAAAGTGCAAGCTGACGGTTTTAAGGCCGACGGTTCTATGAAAACCATGACTTGGTCACCACGCATGGGTTTTAGGGAAATTGCTTGTATTCCACGCTCAGTATCAGAGTCCTATAAGGAAAGGATTCCGCAATCTACGCGCATAAGGATTCCTATAAGGAAAAGACTTCTACTCCAAGGAAGAAAGGTCCACCCTCTACTACTATAAAAACCCCAATACCCTCATAAGCAGAGGTACGCATAATTAACCCCTCTCTAGCACTCTAGAGTTGAAAGAAGTTCTAACTTGACCTTCGGAGGGTATTTGGCCGGCACCACACCGGTGCTCTTTGTGAGGTCTTTTCCTTTTTGTTGTGCAGGTGTTGTTTTGAGCGTACAAGCGTCGTGCAACTCACTGGTGAGATTTTCGGCATCATCATCCACTATTTGACATTACAACAAAAAATAGAGTTTGACTGTAGATATTTTGTGAAAAAATATATATTGTGGAAAAGTCATTATGGTTTCGTAAACTACTAATCTGCTTTGAGAATGTTATATTCATTTGATAACCATAATGATAAAGAGATTTTCTTTTAAGTAAGAAAGGACAAAAAAAATGACATTATAAATGTGCTATTAAATGTTGCTATTTTATTTATGTGCAAAAAAGAAATTGATTGAAAACAAAATATAGAAAACACATTTACTTACATTTGAAAAGATGAGTATTGTCCTTTGGAAAACAACATGACTTTTTGGAAAAAATTTCATTTTAAAACAGAGGGAATTTTGGGAAAAGGAGTTTTGAAAAAGGGATTCTCTCTTGAAATTTTATGAAAAAAAGGCTTTCAAGGGGAAAACATAAAGAAAGAACAATTTTTTTTTTTTAAAAAAAAAATATTTTTATGCACTTTAGAAAACCATATCCCAGATTAAAATCAAAATTATTCAAGAAAAGGGATTTATTTTTAGAAAATTGTTTCCATGTTTTAGAAACAAAAGAAGAAGAAGAAGAAGAAGAAGAAGAAGAAGATGGTTTTGGTCCTTTTGAAGTAAAAAATCCATGGTTTATGTTTATTTTTTAAAGAAGAGAGTTTTATTTTAACTTCTTAAGATTTAATTTGAAAATTGCACTTATTGAAGCTTTAAAAATGCTCCATTGGAAGGCTTTTTATTCAAAAATGTTTGCATCTTTTGAAGACTTCTTGAAAAGGGATGGTTATTGGAGTATTTTTTTTAACATTTTAACAACACATTTTTTAAGAGGTTTGCTTGAATCAAACTTCTCATTGTCTGGTGATTTAGGGTGAAAAGGAAACAAGGGAAATAGATAGGGTTTAATGTAAAGACATAAAGTAATAAAGGAATGTAAATACATACGTACATACATACATACATATATATAACATACATACATACATACATATGTATGTATGTATGTATGTATGTATGTTATGTATGTGTATATGTATGTATGTATGTATGTATGTATGTATGTGGAATTTAGAAGCAATACATGAATTTAAAGACATAAAGTAAACGAAATCTTCCCTGAATAGAGTTTGGCTTACCTCTAGTACTTTTTTAATTAGATATGTCATTTTGTTTTAACTATATAATGGCAAGTGATAGTGGATTTTAATCTCCACATTTTATTTAATTAGTGGATGACATAACAATTTCTCATTAAAACAAAAAAGGATTCCAGTTAAAAAAATAATGAAGGTAAGCCAAACCCCCTTGAATAAACCTTTACACCCATGAAAAATTAAATATGGTGGTGCATAAGGATAGACCTTCACTCACTATATTGATTTTGGTGTTAGAGATTAGTCTAAGAAGACCTATCTTAGTTAAATCTTTAAAATCATAGTCAAACCAAAATGGTAGTGCGCAAGGACTAACCTCCACTCACCATATTAATTTAGGATACGAAGATTTACCAAGGTGTGAGGTTAATTTTTTCCTTTAAATCCATTAGATTTAGTATGTCTATGTGCAAAAGAAGGTGAATACATTCACACATAGCATATACTCATGTCAAGTATAAAGGAAAACACAACGATAAAAAAGGAATCTATTCCTAAAGATATAGCTCCCTTTGTTTTGTGTGATGCTGTGTAATTTTTTTTAGTTTCATTCAATAAAATAGGCCTTCGGGTTTGGATTCTCAAAAAGGAAAAAAAAAATATAAAAAAAGGGAAAAAAACAGCAATAATTTAAATGAAATAAATTTAAAGTGCATAAATTAATTGACATAAATGTAAAAAGATTGAAAAATAAATAACATAATGTAAAAAGTATAAAAGTAAATGACATAATGTAAAGAGTAAGAATTTAAATTACTTAAATTTAAAGAACATAAAAGTAAATAACATAAATATAAAAATCAAGAATTTAAATGACTTAAATGTAAAGAGCATAAATGTAAAGAACAATTTTAAATGACACATAAAGTAAAAGGGTATAAGAAAAGAGATTCAATTTTGTAAATATGTGGTGTAAAACTTATATTTTACCCCTCCAATCCTAACATGCCACATTATCTTATCACATATTTAATAATAAGCACAATCACACCCAATCAATTCTAATACTCATATATAAATCCAACCAAATTGTAAGTTTATTGAGATGTTATTAGGTATGTTAAGATGTATTGAATTTTAAGTAAAATGCTAATGTGGCAATCACTTTTGGATGGTGTAAAATATGGGTTTTACACCCCATCCTTACCAAATTTGGACTTATAAGAAAAATGAAGAAATTTATAGATTTAGAGAGTATTTACAACATAAAAATTAAAGGGAGATGGATCTAGAGCAGTAGCTACACTACCCTAGCTCTAAGAAGAACTTTGGAGGCTCACCTATGGGTTTTGGAGGGTAAAAAATGAGAGAAAAGGGGGCTGGAATTTCTGCGTTTCAATACTAGTATAGAAATAGAATAGAGAGAAAATAAATCTAGAGAGAATCCTAGACAGGTTGGATAAGGAGGGGAATTTTTGTGCTTTTTTCTTCATGATTTTTCCAAGGGAATAGGGGGTATGTATAGAAAAAAATGAGGGTAGTGGGATCCCCATGAGGGGTGCGCCCACCAAGGCAGGAGGCTCCTTATGCGGTATCTTGTTGCCACCTCATTTTTTTCTAGATGCTTATCCACTCTTCCATTTTCAAGTTTCTAATTTTTCTTCTTGTTTGACCCTATTTTTGGGCTATTGTTTGGAGTTCTTTAGGAGCTTGGAATTCTTCAAACACAATATTTATGGGAAGTTCTGAATGTCTAGTTTTCATCAGTTTAGGCATTATGTAATTTTGAGCTACGGTTGTCGAGATATTGCACTTGGAAGTGAGGTGATGTAGTGTAGAAATTTGTGTGGCACTTTTCTTGAAAAATTAATTCCTCCTAATCCGAAGGGGATATTGATCATACTTCAATGTAGGCTAAGCTGTTTACATTCTTTGTGTCTAGATTTGTACTGTCTATTATGCAAAAACGCCCAAAAACAACTCTTTTACCTGAAAAATAATGAAATAATATTTTTAATTAGAATTTTCATGTTTTCTTGATATTTCATTTGTTTCAACTCTGCTCTTGGCCCGTGAATTATCTTTTTGAAGAGAATTTTATGATATTTAATATGAAAAAAATTTATCTCGATTGGATGGTCAAATTATTTGGTCAACTTTTTGACTAATCCCCGTTAAGGTTAGTCAACGTTGGTCAAACTTAGCCAAAAATGGTAAATTTGGGAGTTTGAACTCTTAGGTTATTAAAATGGTTTTATCCAAGACTTGATTGAGACAAAAAGACTTTTTCATGTAATTTCTTATTTTCTTATGTTTAAAGACATAATTTTTGCTTTTTAGGGTTTAAACCGATATTTTGCTCGCTAATTGAGATTGAACAAAATATGGTATCACCATATAGAATAATTTCTACCTTAAACTTTGTTCTTATTTGGATATTTAGGGAAATCTATTTTATCATGATTTAGGTAATTTTTTGGCTAAACTTATTTGTTTTTGTCAATCTATGAGGAAACACCCTTCGGGAATTTGCTAAATTTAAGGATTTGGTTAGTCAACATTAAGGTCAAATTGCTTTTTCGTGGTGTAGAAAGCTAGTCCATGATTGTGGACACCAGATTTTTTTTGGTAGAGAGAATTTTCACTGATCCATTGGCCTCCCAAAGATGCCTTTATCTTAAGAGTATTTTGACATTGGCGACCATGATGATGTATGTGCATTTGTGGCACTAGGGTGATGTGTGTGAGTGAGTATCTTTACTTATTAATTTTTAGGAATCACCAATAACTATTGGATTTTAAGGTGTGATTGCTCACCCATTGTATAATTCATTTTAATTACCTAGTTAACCATGGGCCATCCTAGCTAATAAGGTAGGATAAAGTTTGGAACCAAAGACTCTTAGACTCAAAAGCTCGGTTATGTGTGTGGAAGGTGTTAAGCACCCCACAACGTCTTTCTAAAGAATAATTCTCCATTTTGATTATAATCTTTACAACTCACATTGTGGAAAATAACTATGAAACTTGGCATTTGAATTTGAAAAAAGATTTTTGTACAGACAATATATAATATATATATATATATATAACATGTGATATTATTTACGTAGAATATATACAAGCAACATGTGAGGATACTTATAAATATTTATGTGGACATTATCTACTATGTTGCAAAGTAATATATACATAGCTAACACGTGAATATTATATAGCAATTATAGCATATGAGAAATTTAAAGGACTTAGAGTGTAATTGTGTTACATTTCTCCTTTAAAAGTAATTTAAAGCAATATTTGTTCTTCAAGAATCATTTTCATGTTAAAACAGCATCAACCCAAAATAGTTTAGGAAAGGTAAAAAATGTTGACTTGATTAGTGCTATTAGTTCAATTGATGTGTACTATGGAGAAGTTGCACTCTCTCAAAAATCATTTTTGAAAAAGAATTGTTTAAGAACATGTTTGAGAATTTTTTAAGAATTATTTGTTCTTTGATTTCTTATGTTTTGTTTTGTTTATATGCATCCCTTAGCTTTTGTTTAAGATAGTTTTTTCATATTTATGTTAGTAGTCAATAAAATAGCATGTTTTATAGCTTTGTTAGTTCAATTACATTATTAGCGTTTGAAAGCTCAGTTGAACACATGAACATGCATAAGAACAATATCATGCATTTGATGAATATGTGTAGTGGTGATGTAGTGAGGTAAGTAAGTACATGCATTATAATATGAACATGCATATATGATATGAGAAGAATGTGGTGAACATGTGATGAATATGCAATGGTATGATGAACTTGAATGGCTAATGATGCTTACTGCCCTTGGATGATATGAGATGTTTGTTGTCTTGTTATCATGTTTTGCTACCCATGTGATGATGATGCTAATTTATATTCTAGCATGACGTAGTATGATGATATGTGTTATACCATGAGATGGAGTACGAGATACCATACATAGATGAATGTTAGGATACATGTTTAGATGAGATGATGATGTCATGTGTTGGGTGAAATGATGAAAGCTACGATGTGATATGCCATGCCTAGATGGATGCTAGGATGTATGATTAGATATATGTTAGGATAAAACTAGCATGTGCGTGCGTGATAGGATAGCAATATAGAGGACTCTTTGATAGAATTATGATATAAAACACCATGAGTGGAGGCCGACCCATAGGTTGGGCAAAGTTGGTTGCTTAACACCTTCTCATCTCTATACCTTAACTCCGAACATAGACTCTAAATAGGTCAAGCCCTTTGCAAGGGGCACAAATATGCTTCCTAAACCTAATCTAGTGGAGACCCCATAAACCCTCCGCCTCTAGTCCATTTGGTTGAGACTTATTTCCTAAAGCATGGTAACCATGCGCAGCAAAAGGGAGTTGAACTGTCCACTGGGCAGGCACTGACACCACAATGACCAAGTGTGTAAATCAAGGTATAAACCTTCACACATACACAATCAAGGTATAAAAGAATATACATAATCATCCAAGCACCAAATATTACATACACACTAAATACGTAAACATGCCAATACATATTTCAAATGAAACAATACAATACATGCCTAATCTAGAGAGCTAATGTTATGCTTAAATCATCATATACATATTCAAAATCAAATAAATAGGCTTTAGAAAAATGTAGATCTAGAAAATACCCAAAGAGGAATCCATGATAGTGCATGTATTTGCATATGTAAGCACATAGTCGTCTATGGAAGCATAGAAATAAAAGAAAATCATGTGATTAGTACACTAGTTTTTATATGGAAATAATATACTTATCCCTGTAATCATGTAGAAAACCATATATAAAACATGATAATCACAAAGCAAAACATGACATCTATTTGATTAAATGAAATCCTAGACTAATAAAGCAATAAAATGTGTAATAGGCTTACTTAAGGGGCAGTTAAGAGGCGAATGAAGGCTTAAATGTGTGCTACAATTTTTAGGGGAAAAAAAAAAACATTTTTGTAGTCTAGCCTAAGTTGGAAATAATGAGAGGTATTAGTAGTTGATGATGAAATGGATGAGAGAGGGGTGAATATTTAAAGTGAGATGGGGTGGGATTTACAATTTGCTTGGTTGAGGTGAAAACAAGAGGGAGACAAAAGTGGGGAGAAAACTCAATTTCTCTTCTTTGGTTGGGAGTGGAAATTAAAGAGAAAATTGGTGGTTTCGGTTATTTTCCATCCGAGCCCACCAAATTACAATCTCTCTAAATCAAAGAGAAAGTAGGGAGAGAAAATGAGTCTTCAACCATAATTACCTAACTACCCTTCCCTTCACTATTGGAGCTAAAGTGTAACTACCCATGAGTGTTGTTTCGATCAAGTTGCTACATAAGTGCTGTTCTCTTCTTCAAGCTGGGTCATTTTAGGCATCAAAACATACATCATTGTTGAGTGATGTTGCATTGCAAGTAATGTTCACCAAAACTTTTTTTGTTTTGTTTTTGGTACTACAGTCAAGCTCGTTTACTACCGTTTTTCGGCTAAATTTCTTGAGGGAAAAAGAAAATATAACAAAGGGAATAATGGGGTGAGGTGTAACAAGGAAAAAGTTATGCATGTGGACCTTTTCCCACATTCACTCGTGTATGGCAGCATATGAAGGCCTAATGCTTTCCCTTTATATATATATATATATATATTTATATATTATTTTCCATTTTTATATATGCTGTGAAAATATATTTTGAACTATCTCTTTTATGTAATAGTTTTGTTACTCTTGATATATTAACTCATGTAGTTATTTGATAATAAGTATTTTTTTTAACAAAATAATTAAAAAAATAATTCTTAACAACTATTAATAAAATTAGTTCTAGGGACATAGTAGTGAATTTACACAAATTATATTTTCTATCATCTCATTTTTCTTCATCTCATTTTTCTTCCTAATCAAACAAAAGATTCATCCCTCGACTCTTTCACCCAACCAAACAATATGAGGGAAAACTAAAATCTGATCTATCCCTAAACTTTTCTATCCCCTCCCAATTTTCTATCTTCCCACTTCTTCAACCCTCCAACCAAACAAACCCTTAGTCGATTTTTTGCTTTCTTGTTATTGTTAGAAAGTTTTGGAAATCTAAATTCTAGAGGTTTTGTCCTTGTTCAAATTGGAGCTATGATCACGAAAATATTTCAGCTAGAAGCAAAATGCAGCATAAAAATTTGCAAAGATAATGTTTTGTCTATGTATGTCATATTTCTCAATCCGGAGATGATATTGTATAGCTATTAATTTTTTGTGAGGTAGATAATTTATCATGCTTCAAGAAAATTCTGGTTTTTTGAATCAATAATGGTTAAAATGAAACAATATTTTACACAAAGACAGCCGAGAAGAAGAAGAAGAAGAAGAAGAAAAAAAAAAAAAAAAACTGCTTTTGACCCGATGAAAAGGACTATGTGCAGTTTTCCTCAAACCTTTTGAACTCAATTACTTTACAGCCTTGCTGATCTTTGTTTTAGTGAAGTAGGATGTCAATGGAAAGGCTATGATGTCTATTTTCTAAAGATGCATATTTTATTGGCCCAATCCTCTGATTTAGCAAGTTAAAGGCTCTGAAAAATGACTTAAAAGTCATATTCATATATTAAGTTTCCACTTCTATATTTTTGGTAAATTCTTTTCATTCAAATGGAGTTATTTCCATCTACACATGCTAAATCAAAGTCTATCATGAGATTTTTTTTCCCCAAAAACTCCTCACTTGAGCCAATTGGTGGTCGTTTTATTATAATTTAACCCAGATTCTATGTTTTTGTAATATCTTATTGGTTTCAATTGTAATCTGGGCTCGTGAACTATCATTTTGAAGGGAATTTCATGATCTTTAACATGAGAGAAAATTTATCATGATTGGACAATTGGAGTTTTGGTCAAATCTTGATTAAACCTCAATTAAGGTTGGTCAAACTTGGTCAAATTAGTCAAATGATAAGAAACGGTGGATTGGGTTAAAATAAGATGGAATTTGGAAGTTGGGTGAGCTTTGAGATAATTTGATTGATGATTAGCTTGGTCAAAATTGTTCAAATTGTGGTAATTTTGGGATTTTGGGCTCTTAAACTATCAAAATAATTTATCCAACGTTCAATTGGGGCAAATTAAATTATTTCATGTAATTGAGTAATTCTTTATTTTTTGTGTGTCAAAATGTGATTTTTGGATTTCTAAGGCTTAAATTGACATTTTGGCAAGCAATTGAGGCCAAAAAAAAAAAAAAAAGATCGACAATGGCTAGCATTAGGCTAGCACATGAGCTTATAGACTTTGCAAGTGTTCCCAACTCACTTGAAAATTTTTGTCTCTTAGGTCCATGGGTAATCCCAAAATAGGACCACTCTTTACTCATTTAAGGGAGAAAAAAAAACCATTTAGACAATAAAACAAAAATACAAGAGCAACTACAGCATACTACAACATCAAAAAATATAAAAATTCATATCATTCTACCACCCATTAGTTGTTTCTCAAGAACAAAGAGAAGAAGTGAAACTCTGTTTATTATCCACGACCCATCAATTACTTCACCTCTTAAATACCTTTCAAACAATGAATATATTTGAATGACAAAGTTAATTCTATTTGTCTAGTACAAGTTGATCAAATTGTGAACCTCATTCACCTTTGAGTTGTATTCTTGTTCCCTTTCACACTCTACCCTACTTCCATTTGGTTAGAAAGTTTGCCATTGAATTCATGATATTTTATTGTTGAACATATGTTGTTGTTCCTATTTTCTGTTTATGATTCATTTTTGGCTTTGAGGCCTCTTATAAACATAAATTGTAATGAAAGCCACTAATTGTGTTGTGACAAAATGTACATTTTTTTTTTTTTAAGAATCAATAATTAAAAAAAAAACTTATAGTATAAAAATGGTGGGTTATAAATGCCGCAAGTGTGTGTTATGGCAATGTTAAGGATGAAAAAAAATTAATAATAAATCATCAAAATATTGGATTGTAATT
Source organism: Quercus suber (assembly GCF_002906115.3). Classification (NCBI taxonomy): domain Eukaryota; kingdom Viridiplantae; phylum Streptophyta; class Magnoliopsida; order Fagales; family Fagaceae; genus Quercus; species Quercus suber. Next base: position 233,607 of record NW_027070108.1, read on the forward strand.
TGTTAGTATTAAGTATTCAACATTTGTAATATCCTCTTTAATTATAATAAAGTGACAAGGATATTGATGTCAATTTAATGTGGGCCCAGTCTACACATTTTCCTTAATTTGACAACTTCTTTTTTTTTTTTTTTTTTAAAGGATGGGTAAAGTGCGTTTTATGAAAAGTTAAATGAGAAAATTAATATGTTCTAAACTAAGTGTGAGTAATCTGAAAACTAATCAAAAGCTAGGTTTTTTTTTTTTTTTTTTAATTATTTACTGATTACGCTTTCTACCTTACTTTTTGTCTGAGGGCTATTTCAAATAATTTAACTTTTAGCTTTTTGAAAAATAAAGTAACAAAATTTATGGATCTCATTATACTATAACCTACTTGAAATAACAAATTCTCAAATAGAAAGTGTAACTTTGCAACTACCAACTACATTTAGGTGGAATGTTTACTTGAGAGTTGAGGGTTTGATGAAGGGGAAGCGGGCTCAAGATGTGCGGCATCATATCTAGTATTTCTACCTGAGCCCCAAAAAAAAAAAAAAAAAAATTGTAACTGTAACTGTCCTATCTTTAAGGGGGCAATAGTGCAATTTGCGCTAGAATTATCATAAAGCACTCACGTAAACAATTTAAAAGCCACCTATACAAATGGAAGAGAATTTCAGGATCTTTCTACAATTTTCGGCCTTCCTCATCGACCAATTAGCGTTAGGGATGAAAAAGATAAGAAAAAAACACAATAAGGTGATAATATATTTCCTATCAATAGCCAAACAAACCCAATAAATTAAATCATTCAAACCATAGCCAAAGCAAAACCACCAGATTGATAAAATGCATTCAAAAACTTTGCATTTCACCTTTTCCAACATTAATAACCATGATACTTGAACCATCTCTAAAATTTGCCTACCATCACCCAAAAAAACAAACATCTCAGAGACATGAGTTAATATTACAACATATATATAATCAAGAAACTGCCACCACATCATGACCATTGTTATTCATCAAACAGAACCTGGTGGGTCTGGGCTGGAAGTTCCTCTTCCTTCGAAGACCATGGCTTGATGGTTTGATGATCTGCATGAGAAACGCCTTGATAAAATGGGTTTTTGAGTCCACCTTTGATAGCTTAATATGCACAGTGGATTTGCTAGAACTCCTATGCAGGCTGCACCTAAACGACCCAGGATGAGTGGTGGGTGAGCACAGGCATGTCCTTGTAGAAGCAGCAGAAGTTGAATTTTTGGTTGCCATGTGTGTGCTTGTACATGTGCTTTGCTAGCTCTTTGAACTTTATTAAGTACAATTATTATGATTCCTTTGCCATTAGGGCATAGACAAAAAAGACTAAATAACTAAATAAAGACTAAAAGTGGTGAAAATAAAAGATATGAACTAAAGTGAGAATCGTGTAAAAATATAAGGACGAAAATGTGATTTTCACCTTTTATTTAACATTGTTTTCAAATTGTCTACTTCCCAAATATACCCTTCTCTTTCTTGATTTTATGGTGTTAACTAAGTGGGTTTTGAGTCTTTTTGGTTGGTACAGTATGTAGACTCTGTGCCACGCAATGGTGTCGTCAATGATCCAAAGGGTTTTTGGATTTTATTGATTTCATTTTTTTTTTTTTTTGAGAAAGATTTCTTTCTCATTTGAAGCTTGTTTGAATTTGAAGACTTAACCTGTACAATAAATTCCTAATTTCATTAATAAATTGTTATTAATGAGATAAAGATTATGTTAGCGGTCATCATGAGGGTGCTCTTTAATATGCTTTGCTTATATGGATAGATTCATATTTTTCGAGGAATTTGATTACCAATTGGTGAGGAACCATTATGTAGATTTGAATGCCAAGTAGAACACAGCACAGGGTCAGAGTATTATAATTATGAGGGTGCCGTTTAAAGGCTTTGGTAGGAAATTACTAAATTAGAAGGTTATCTTGGCAAACTGAACTACAAAGAGGAAATGTATGTAGATGTGACATTGAACTGTAATTCATATCCATTTCATTATGGGAAATTTTTTACCATTAAACCAGAATAATATCTATTGTGAAAATCTCAAGGTTGAATATTCTAATTTCATCTTATAATTCAATAGTTACAATAGAGATGAAAGAATTTAAATTTTGAATATATATTTTGTAAATAACAATAAGTGTTAACCAATTGAATTATAAAGCTCTTGACAACTAGTTAGTAATATATATATATATACATAATTTTAATAACTAACCGTATGCGACACAAAAATTAGAATTAGAGTCTCTCCTGAAAAATCAAGAATTTATAGACATAAGAGAACATTCTTTCCAAGTGTTGTTCATCATTGATGTCCACATTAAAAGGATTTTTTATAAATTTTATTAAAGGGTTAAAAATTACAAACTTTTATATCTTATATCTATTTTATTGTTTGATTGTTTTGTATATGCTTACAATTTATAAAATTAATGGACTGATTACAAGACTCTTGTCATAAGACTCATTATAATGATACCATTTTTAAATGTTTTTTTGTTAATTTCATAATAAACAATAAGGTTCTTTAGTACATTAGATATATATATATATATATTTATACAAGATAGAAATTCTATTATAACTTAATCTAAGTGTATACGTGTGTAAAGCTCCCTCTTGGAGACTTGAACTCCGGCCCTTACTCCTCACATCCTATAAGCATTTATACTTGTAAAGTGATCGCATCAAGAATATGCGCTGATACATGCATTTAATATTAATAACACCCATAATAGTTCTTCACAAATCATTGTCCAAATCACACATGTGCCTGCACTTGCATAGCACTGATGAAAAAAGGAGATAATTATTACATTAAAAAATTGAGTGGTTAGTCATCGATAATTAACGGCTTCATACAAATGGGAATTTTCAATAAAATTGAACAAAAGGACCCCACCACCCCCCCCCAAAAAAAAAAAAAAAAGCACTTTTGCCTCAAATTGAACAAAAGGACCCCACCCCCCCCCCCCAAAAAAAAAAAAAAAAGCACTTTTGCCTCACTCGATCAGTTTGGTACAACTTTTACCCTTGGTCGGTTACTTTGGATTGTGGTCTCTTTTGTCACGTTAGCTCAGACAAAAAAGGTTTGGCAAAATATGTGATCCAGATCTTCTTATCTAGCAAAAGGCCAAAGGTGGTAATAGAGAGCTTGACACATGTGAGGTCGATTTGGTATGTACTCAAGTGTATTTCTGATTAACACCTGAGACTCAGAGACTACACCAAGCTCCCGAAAACAAACAAACACTATCATCTACGTACTCACTCTCTTTCTCTCTCCGCATCTTTTTCAATTCTACTTTCCAAAAAGAAACCAGCTGCTCTTTTTTTTTTTTTTTTTGGGTAACTGAGTTTTTAAGGTTTTTTTATTTTAAAAATAATTACGATACGATTATTTCACCTGGATTTATAAGTATTTTGTGGAGGAGAAAGTGTTAATTCAATTACAAAATTCTTAACAACTAAGGTTTTATGTTGAATGGTTAGTATATTCACATGTTTCATTTACAATTATATTAAGTACATAGAACTGCGTTAGCCATTAAGCACATTCAGTTTTGAAAGACTATGATATTGATATGGTTGACCTTGGTTTACTACCGCGCCCCCCCTAAGACTGTAACTTACCCCCTTTTGATATATATATATATATATATATATCAATGTCTAAAACTTTATTATACATTGACTAGTACAAAAAAACTCACCAACTGCATATAAAATACAGGAAAACTTTATGTGCCTGAAAAAGAAAAGAAAAAAGAAAAAAAAATCCTATAGTGAAACTGCAGGTATAGGCTATATATCAATTTCCATAATATTCCTATGGCGGTGGTTTTGAAACCGCAAGTATAGGTCACGCCTATTGCAACGATTTTACGTTTCAAAAAAGCACCAGTATAGGGTTCCAAAACTGCCATTAAAGATTATATGAGAAAAATATAAATATTCCTATTGCTGCGGTTTAAAACCGTTGGTATAGGTTCACCTACTATGGCAGTTTTCACTTTTTAAAAAGTGCTCGTATAGGGTTCCAAACTGTTGGTATAAGATATCCCAATAGTTTCTAACAAAGTGCCTGTATAGGGTTACAAATCAGCGGTTTTGAAACCGCCAATATAAGTTACCCGAGGCTATTGTCACACTTACTGGCCAAAGCTAGAAAGCACCGATATAAAAAGCACTGAGATAGTTCATTTAGGTTTATGCCAGCAGTTTTTAGGCCTATAACCACATTTTAAAAATGCGACTATAGTTCTAATTTTTTGTAGTGAGAGTAGTGGGTAGATGACATGAACTGAGCCTAGACAAAACTTAAAAACAACTATATACTAGCTAGGACTGGGAGGGATAGGAAGCATTAAAGAAACAAGGAGAAACTCAACCAATAGGGCCCATATAGCTATAGGTTTGGTAGAGAAAGACCCAACTATCAATCTGTGTGTAGTAAAGTATGTGTCTCATTGCAATGAACATAAGATGTACGTGGTTCCCATGTTGTCCAAGCTCCAAGTAATACATAAAGAATACATAAATTGCTCTAGAGAAACCACCAGAATGTTTAAAAAGTGAGTTTAAAGTCCGAAACATTGGTTGGGGAATTCTGTCAAAAAGTTGGTTTGCAGTGAGTAAAATGCTCATGACAAAGGCTGTGGGGAACGTGGATTTTCCCAAAAGTTTACACACAACACAAGTTCAGGCTTAATATCTTACAAAGAACTTTGATAAAAAGAATTTCAGTAAGATAGAAATCAAAAGAGGGAACCATAGGTTTAACTTTTAAATAGAATCCCCAAAACAATTAAATAAAATGTTGTTTATATTGGAAAGGCTTAAAGAAGCAATAATTGAAGATCATACTGAGATGAAAGTGATGTATTCAAGTCATGCTATTATTTTAACTAATTTAAGCATACAATTATTTTTATATTTTTGATTGCAAGCATATTATTAAATTTGCTTTTGTTTTCTGATTTTTTTTTAAATGTTGTCAAAGCAACTAAAACATGAAGAAGAATATTATATCCTTAGTCAATTTTTTTTTTCTAAGGTCAAGGTTTCTCTCTCCAAACTAGTTTTGGAGAGAAACTTTTCAAATTTCTTTTATATCTTTTTTAATGTATGTGAATTTTAAAAACTTAACCGTTGGATTGTATTTTCTTTATGTTCTTAACATGCATATCAAATTTTGTTCAAATCAAATAATATTTACTATTTGATCAATAAACTTATTTTTTATGCATAATTTTAGACCCAAAAAACTTAAAATTTAAACATTGATTGATAACATAGTTATTGATTTTTTTTTTTTCAAAATTTTGATAGCATGAAGGATATAATAAGAACATGCAATCCAACAATTACATTTTCAAAATTCATATCCAATAAAAATATATAAGAGGAGATTAAAGGGGTTTCTCTCCAAATTAATTTGAAGATAAACATTTTCATTTCTTTAATAAGTATTCTTATATAAAATTTACAAAATAAACCATACACCTTTCTTATTTAAGGTATTATTTTCTTTGCATGAAATTTATTCATTTTTGTCTCTACATAAAATTTAAAAAGTTGTTTTTTCCCATCTCTAAACTTTTGAAAACATTTCAGTTTAATTTGTCTCCTATGTATCATAAGGAAATGCTGAGTGGTATATTTTTAACATTGAATAATTTGTCATGGACTAATTCATTTAAAAATAAAGCAGGACACATGGAACAAAATACTTGGTCATTACTCATCAGTCATCAACATTTTGCGTAGTCTTGGTTGATCTTCTTCTTTTCCCAAAGAGAAATAACATTTTCTCACCAGTCAAACACAAATAGAAAGAAACCAAACTCTAATAAAATTGTAGTTGTAGATCTCGGTGGCACTGGTGGTGCAGGAATCGCAACCGCCATTTCAATTCAATGTTTTAGTTTCTTAACCTGGGCCATTACCACAAAAATGTAACAGTTGTCATGATTTTCATCTTTGGCTCACAACTTAAATTTCCAAGTGATTGGAGTTTGCATAATGGTTTTAGAAGTGGACCATTCCACTGTGAGCAGAGACCCTTTTTGCAGTACTGGTATTTGGTAATTTAAAGATCTAAGCAATTATCAATTGCGAACAATTGTATCATGAATTTATATTTGGGTATGGCTTACCGCTAGTACTTTTTTAATTGGAGGTCTTATTTTATTTTAAATACCCAATGATAAATGGTAGTGAGTTTTAATTTCTACTAGAGATGGCAATTACTGCCTGACCCGTGAGTACCTGGCCTGATAAAGAGTAGGGTCGGGTTTGGGTTTAAAAAAAAAAAAAAAAAAAAACTCGAAGCGGGTCTAGGTTAGGTCTAGGTTTTGGTAAAACTCAACCTGAACCTAGACTCGGACCTAACCCAATTAGTTGTTAAAATACCAAAACACCCTCATATATATATATATATATATATAAGGGTTTGGGTTTAAAAAAAAAAAAAAAAAAAAACTCGAAGCGGGTCTAGGTTAGGTCTAGGTTTTGGTAAAACTCAACCTGAACCTAGACTCGGACCTAACCCAATTAGTTGTTAAAATACCAAAACACCCTCATATATATATATATATATATATAGTTATAAACCCTAAAATTTTCAGCTCACACACAATACTCATAGCCGTCCTTCATTTCAGCCCATAGCTCACTCTCCTCTCCTACTCTCAAATCTCACCGCTGGCCTAAGTTGTCACCACTGGTCCAAGCTCTGTCACCTCCAGCCCAACCTCTGTCACCCGCCGGTCCAACCTTTATCACCACCGGTCTGTTTTGTTCTCTTCAAAATCTTTTTTTTTTTTAAATTTATTTTTATATATTGTATTCAGTTTGTGATGTTTGTTTCAATTGTTTGTTTCATGAATCCCATTTACCGAGCAAAGGTACGAGGAATCATGTGACATCATTGCCAAGTACCCAAAGGTCCCAAATTGAGTCCCATTTGCCGAGCAAAGTTGTGTGTTTTTTTTCCCCCCAAAACTCATCAATTTGTATTTTGTTGATTCATATTATTTTTGTCCCCAAACCGAGTCCTTGTATTCATCAAAGAGGGGTTTTGTTGATTCATATTATTTTTAAAAAAAGATTAAATACGCTGATTCATATTATTTTTTTAAAAAAAGATTAAACCGAGTCCATGTATACTATTTTTTTGATTCATATTATTTTTAAAAAATTAAATAAGTTTTTCAGTTATTAAAGAGATGCTTCTCAATTGTTTACAAGAAAGGGAAATTGTGGGTGTATAGTTTGGTTTGTCAATATATGTTAAAGCCTTATTATGTTAACTATAAAAAAGTGAGTGGGACATTTCATTTTTGATGAGTGAAGAATTGAGTGTAGTTAATGGAAAAGTAAATTCTATGGGAAAATGTTTTTCAAAGAAAGTGTAATTGTTTAATGGAAGAAATTGTGTTTATTGTTTTTTGTGTTTGTTGTGAATGCAATGCCTAAAACGGAAATGGGAGACACAAAAAAATCTGGTTCTCCCTCACCAAGTGGTTCACCCTTGAGAATCGGACGTTGTCCCTTGCCAGCTATGCGGTCTCCTTTGCCATTTTCACGATCACCCTCGCCATTGTCGCCTTCTGGTAGCTCACCCTCAGGATCACCATCACCTTTTGATGTGGAAGACGCAAGAAAATTTTTATTTAGTATTATTTATGTTTGCAATTCAATTGTATTTTTATGTTTTAGGTCCTAGTAGTTTATTAAGCTATTAGTATTTTAATTTGGAAGCAAGCTTATTTTTGTAATAAGGCAATTAGGGTTTCCTAGCCAATTAAAACTAGAGTTTAGTAATCCTTTATAAGCAATCTATTGTACTCCTTGAGGGGATAGTTGATATTTTGATAAATGAAAAAAATGGCCATTTGGTCTCTTTTAGTTTGTTGCTGACTCCAGGTCCACCCTAGGTGCTGACTCTTAGTAGTATTGCCACTTGGTGCTGACTCCAAGCAAGGCCTAGGTATTGACTCCTAGGTCATATCCCTCTATTATAATACTCTCTTTAGAAACCATCTCTTCTTGTTGCTGGTCTTCAATAGATTTGTTTCCTTGCATGCATGTTAAAGCAACACTTGTCAAGGCATGTACATCTTTGTCAACATTAGGCTTTGGTGTTGCTTGAGGATTCTCTATGACCAAGATATCATCATCAATGTTGTCTTCCATGGGGGGTGCAATAATTTCATTTTGATCAATTATCCTTGGTTTCCTAATTGAATCAGTTTGAATCTTCATTTGCTTCATCTGAGTATGTCTTGAACATCTTTCATGAGCTTTTCAGATAATTCCTTTAATTCCTTGATAGACTGTTCAAAAGTGCACTGACGACATGAAATGGGATGAGGATTCATTGTATTTGCTTCAACTTGAAAAGTACTACACTAAGATTGTGGTAGATACTTAGCTGGAAAGTATGGTGACAAATACTTATCACAAAACTTTTCTTTCATATCTTCCCACACACTAATGGCAGGTTCATACTTTAGATAGCGAAAATATTCAAGATCCTCCCAAAACATTTGTGCTCCACCTCTTAACTTCAACTTTGCATACCTAACTTTTTTGTTATCCTCAAAATTTTCTTGCTCAAAGAATTGCTCCATTCCATTCATCCAGTTGACAAAATCTCGTAGATTAGTTTTACAACCATCAAAATAAGGTGCTTATAATATTACCATAGCTAACTAGGCAAAAAGATTTTGCCAACTTGACTTGCTACGTATGGCCCACTAAAGGCACTGCTGTGGCCTTACCAAGTAAAACCTGATGGTTGGAATGCTAGTGATGAGTGGGCTTGGTGGGGCTGATGGTTTGTCAATTAAAGGCAAAAGGCTGTATCGATTGATTTCTTTATTTTAAACTGGAGCTTAAGGGTTGGTTGTCCTGCGTCGCCTTTATGCCCATTAAGCAATGAGTAAGTGTTTGAATATGTAATTAGTCATGTCTAATTATGATTGGATTGATAGAATTTGTGAATATTTGTGAATAGGTGTAATTATGAATTTGTGCCCATTAATTGATGAGTATGTGTAATAATGAATTTGTGAATATTTGTTTTGATTGATAGAATTTCTAACTCCCAAACTTCTGAACCAATTGGGAGTCCGAAATCCTTGATGGTGGACTTAGTGGGAGAGGACCTAGAGGTAGAGGAACAAGAAAGGACAGAGGAAGAGGGAGAGCAAGAGGTTACAAATAAGGATGTGGATACAAGTAGAAAAAGAAAGACTACCTCAGATGTTTGGGAGCATTTTACAAGAAAGAAAGTTGATGGGAAATTTAAAGCTCAATGCCATCATTGTGGCAAGCTTTACTTGGGTGAGTCTAGCCAAGACACAACCCATTTGCGTAATTATTTATCAAGGTGTCCACGGTTGAAGTTTAAAGATATAAGGGGTATGCGACAACAAGTGTTACTTAAACAACAGAATAAGGTGGATGGAATGATGAGTTTAAATCCTTACCAATTTGATCAAGTCAAAGTGATGAGTAATCTTGCTTGTATGGTCATCCTACATGAATAACCACTTTCAATGGTTGACCACATTGGGTTTAGAGAATTTTTTGGTTCTCTTCAACCTTTGTTTAAAATTATCTCAAGAAATACTTTGAAGAGTGACATTCTTAAAATTTATGACAATGAGAGGGAGAAAGTTTTGAAGATTGGAAGTAGGATGACAATTACAACTGATATATGGACTCCGATTAACAAAAAGAGAGGGTTCATGGTCATTACCGCTCCCTTTATTGATCACACTTGGACGTTACAAATTCGGATTTTAAGGTAATTTTTTGATCTATGAATGTTAAATTTATTAAATCTTATGAATTGTACCATATGTCATTAATCATAGTGTTTATTGAGTTATGTTATAATTATTCCTATTATTTTTCTAGGTTTGTTTATGTTCCTTCTCCACGCACGAAAGATGTCCTTACTGAAGTCTTTGTTGATTGTTTTTTAGAGTGGAACATTCATAGGAAGTTGTTCACAATAACTGTTGATAATTATAGCACTAATGATGCCATGATAAGACTTCTCTTGAACAAGCTTAATACTAGTTCTCTTATGTTGAATGGGTCTATGTTGCATATGAGGTGTGTTGCACATATTTTGAATTTGATTGTTCAAGATGGGTTGTCTCTTATTGGTGATGGTATTGAAAGGATTCGTGATAGTGTGATTTATTAGACTGGATCACCAAAAAGGAGGCAGAAATTTGATGAAATCACGTCAATTGCGTGTTCAATGGACCAACGAGTTGGTCTTAGATTGTAAGATACGTTGGAATTTAACTTACTTAATGCTTTCTGCTACATTAATTTATAAAGATGTTTTCTCTTGTTTGGTTAAACGTGAAGCATCTTATTCTTGTTTGCCACATGATTATGATTGGGAGGTAGCCAAAGGTATTTGTGGGAGGTTGGAATTGTTTTATAGTGTGACTGAGTTTTTCTCTGGTCGTATGTACCCCACAACTAATATGTATTTTACTTTGGTGTGTGAGTTGAAAATAGTATTGAATGAATGAAGTTTGTTTTCAAATGAGATGATAAGTAGGATGACAGAAAGCATGCTTGCTAAATTTAATTCTTATTGGGCTAATTTTAATGTTGTTATGGCTGTTGCAGCTATCTTGGATCCAAGATATAAGATGAAGTTGTTGGAGTTTTATTATCCTAACATTTATGGTAATAATTCTGATTTGAAGATTGAAAAAAATAAGAATCTTTGTTATGATTTACTTGATGAGTATGGAGATGTAGAAGAGTCTCCTGTAGATAATGAAGAAAGTTCTCATATGCCTACAAGTACTTCAAATTATGTGGCACACATGAAATGAGGTTGAGTGGGGCAATGTCATCTTTTGATTTGTTTGTAAACAATAGTTTAAGTAGTTCAAAGAAACATAGGAGTGCTAGAATGGAATTTGATCATTTCATTGATGAGGAAGTATTAAATAGGAGTGAAGACTTTGATATTTTGGCATGGTGGAAAAGTAATGGTTTCAAGTATCCTATTTTACAAAGGATTGCAAGAGATATTTTAGCCATTCCTGTTACAACTATTGCTTTAGAATCTGCCTTTAGCAGTAGTGGGAGATTGTTAAGTTCACATCGTAGTAGGCTTTATCCCAAGAATATAAAGGCAATGATGTGTGCTCAGAATTGGTAATGGAGAGAAATCAAAGGTGTATTTATAAAATGAAATCAAAATTGTACTTTTATATTTGCTAGTTATAATTTGATGAAATTTATTCCATTTTTTAATTTATTGTTGTTGTCGGTTCTTCAACTATGTCGGGAGATTGTACACTTTAATCAATTTTTGATGATGGGGAGCCTAATAAAGAGGATGGGAGTTGTGTCACAGCTGTGGAGGATTATACTTTTTGTATTAATTTAGTAGCTTTTTAATTTCTTAGACTTGTTGGATTAACTTGTTGGTTTGTAATTATTCTAAACTCGTGAGATTTATTTTGTAGCTTTTTAATTTCTTGGACTTGTTGGACTTGTGATACTTATTTCTTGAACTCGTTGGATTTATTTTATTTTTATGTTTAGCAGGTGATTTTAGTTATGATTTATTGATTTATGATTAAATGTTTATCTTAGCTAGGTGATTTATTGATTTATAATTAACAGGTGATTTATTGATTTATGATATTAGCTATGATTTATTGATTTATAGATTTATAATTAATAGGTGATTTATTAATTTATGATTAAGAGCCTATGATTTGGATTGATTTGGCATTTGGGCCACGTTATATAGGCTTGAATTTGGACATCATAGGGCTTGAATCTAGGCAAAAATGAATTTGGGCTTCAATTCAATCTTCTTTTTTTTTTTGGTTGGGCCACGATTTGGGCCGCGGATTGGGCCCAAATATGGTAGGGCTAAACGGGGCCCGACGGGGCGGGTTTGGCTAATGGGTCTGGGCCCATGGGACGGGTTTGGGTATGAAAAAACCCGGCCCGTTGCCATTCCTAATCTCCACATTTTATTTAGTTAGTGGGTGATGTGGTAGTTTCTTATTAAAACAAAAGAATATTCCAGTTTAAAAAGTACTGGAGGTAAGCCAAAACCTTTATATTTTATGGTTTCAGTGAACAGATGTCGTTAGAAAATTTCTTAATATACTATTTAAAAAAATTAATTATATTTTTATAGAAAATATAAAAAATTTTAAAAAATTAAGTAATTATTTTTTTCATTTTCCATAAAAAGTTTTTAAAAATATTTCATAATCTAATGTCCTTAGAGTATCTGTTAATCTTTCCCATATTTTATTAGATTGTTGCCCTAATAATGCAACAACTTTGTTAATTAGTGACCCAAAAAAAAAAAAAAAAAAAAAATCAAAAGTAGCTGCAACTACAACGCTATTAGGGCTTGGTTTCTTTCTTTTTGTGTTTGGCTGGTGAGAAACTATGAGAAAATGAAGTTTCTCTTTGGAAAGTTGTAGAACCAAGATTACATAAAATTGTAATGAGTAATGACCAATTATTTTGTGCCACATGCCCTTTTTTTTTTAATGATATGTTCCACATCAAATCTTTAAATACTAAAAATATATCAACTTTGCATTCTGTCAAGACACATAGTGTAAAGGTTAATGATTGTTAACAAAAGGACATAAATTGAAGTGTTTTCAAAAGTTTAGGGATGAAAAATAATTTTTTTAAAGTTTAAGAACTAAAAATGAATTTTTAAAAATTTAGGGACGAAAAAAATGAACTTCATGCAAAGTTTAGGGATGAAAGAAATAATTTAGTCAAATCCCTTTTATATAATACATTAATACACCATTCATGAATAATTAATACATTAAAATTAATGCATTTACCCTATTTAATGCATGAAAATTAATTAATGTATTGACATAAATGTAAAGTCTTTTTTTTTTTTTGACTGAAAGAGGTAGAGATGAATGTAAAGTCTTGATTTTGATAAGGTGGAAAGATAAGCGTGTAGAATCATTAGTCCTCTTAAGGAACCCGCAACTCGGCAAAACCTTATACTATTATGATTTAGGCTAATGGTTATATAGGCAAAAATACCTTTTGGTCCATCTTCTTTTGCTTTTGCTATCATTTTAAGATATGGGTATATGGTTCATTATATGTGATAGCCCAAGAGGCCCAAAATAGTAGTGGGTCCATGTACTTGTAGAATAGGTATACTAATCTTGGATTACTAGGTTTCTCTATTATATAAATTGAATACAAATATTTTGTTTCACTTTTTGTGTTCTATTTTATGCATCACTAATCACAATTTGTCATGTATTTTTTTGGCTTTCTTTATAAAATAACCAAAATTTAAAATTGAAATAAAAAAATTAAACATGTGATATACCATGATTGGTGGAGTATAAAGTGAAATACAAAAAGTAGAATAAAGGGTTTGTATTCTATATAAACCATACTTTGGATTCTCTGTAAAAGCCAATGCTAGTAGCAAAGATATAGTTACTAAAAAATTTATCTGTAAACGTTGGTCATTGGCTAAATCACATAATTAATGTTCTCCCTCTCTTGCTTCTCCTTTTCAATCTCTATAATCTCCTACATTTCTTCTAGTCTATCACATTTCTAACCTGATATCAAAGCAAATTGATTTTGGCTTATACAAAAATCTCTGCCTTTTTCTTCCACCAATTACTAATTTAGTGCCTATTTGGAATTGGATTATAAGTTAGCTTATTGCTTATTTTTCTTACTATTTGCTAGTTTCACATGAGTCACTTATTTATTTTATTTAACTTTTGTATATTTTTCTACTATTTGTGGGTCTCACGTGAGTCATCTAGATACTTTATTTAATTTTTACCTTTTATCTGTAGTATTTTAAGCAAAATTTTTTTAGTAGAAAGCTAGATAAGTTGTTCTCAAACAGACTCTAAGCCTCAAAACCCATCTATCGTTTAATGGAGATGTCTATCATTTTAAATTTCACTCTCCAACTATCAAATTATCAAAAAAAGAAAAAAAATTTAATGCAAATTTAATTTTTCCCATAAATAGTTAATTGAAAATATATTTATGGTTTGGTGCTTAGTATCCATTTGGAAACAATTTATCTAAATTTTTGCTGAAAGTGCTAAAATATAATTTTACTTACAAAAAAAAGGTGAGAAAATGTGAAGTTCTAAAAAACTATATATAAAAGCTAAAAGCTGAGCAAGCTCAAGCCAAACAGACTATTAGTAATTGTTAAGGATAAGAGCCCAGTTATGATAATGTGATACGAAATACAAATTGCAGATTATGAGAGGATATAGTTATTTGTATTTTCAAACTCAAAATAGGATAGAGCTGTTTGTATTTGAAACACTGTTATATTTCAAATTCTAGTAATCTGTTCAACTCTATATAAAGGAAAGGCGTTAGCTGTATCAGGTAAGGCTGAAAATATTCAGTAGTTCATTGAGTTTACAAGGTATCAAAGTAAGAGATAGCATCAGTAGATTCGGCAAGAAGTGCACTTGGAAGAGGATACCGAATAGTGCCATCAGTAAACTTCTTAGGCTTGATGATATTGTTCTTGGATTGAGTAACCATAGGATGAGAGGGTTGCTGGTCGGTGGCTGGAGAAGGATTAGGTACAGCTGGGATGATGTGGGTAGAAGCAGAGACTGTTTGATCATATGTACTATGGGTAGAAGTCCTTCCAAATTCTACCGGGCTTATCCTCTCTCAGACGATATACATTATTGATCTCTTAAAGAAAAACAAGATGTTGGAAGCTAAGCCTATTAGCTCTCCTATGGCTCAATCCACAAGTTTGTCTGCATTTGAAGGGGATCCTCTTGATGATGTCACTCTATATAGAAGCACTGTTGGGGCTCTAAAGTATCTCTCTCTTACTCGTCTTGACATCAGTTTCACTGTTAACAAGCTATCACAGTTTATGCATCGCCCCACATCACTTCACTGGCAATCTGTTAAATGCCTCTTGCGTTACCTTAAACAAACAATTCATCTTGGTCTTCCGCTCAAACGCTCTAAGTTTAATACCCTCCAAGCCTTTTCTGACGCCGATTGGGCTGGTTGTTGTGATGATCGGCACTCCACTGGGGGATTCTATGTTTTTCTTGGTGATAATCTTATTTCCTGGGGCTGTTAAAGCAAAAGACCGTGGCTCGGTCTAGCACTGAGGCTGAATACAAAGCCCTTGCAATTGCAACTGCTGAAGTGAAATGGTTGCGTGCTTTTGTATATGAGCTTGGAATTCCTGTCCCTAGGTCTCCAGTTCTCTGGTGTGACAACATTGGTGCAACATATTTATCTTCCAATCCAGTCTTCCATGCTCGTACAAAGCATGTTGAGATTGATTCACTTTGTCAGGGACATGGTTGCTGATGGCTCACTTGTCATTCGTTTTCTGTCTAGTCGAGATCAACTAGCTGACATCTTTACGAAGCCCCAGTCTTCATCAAGATTTGCACTTCTTCGGTCCAACCTCGACATTCTTCCAGTACAGTTGGGCTTGCAGGGGCGTGTTAAGGATAAGAGCAAATCAATATCCAAACCAGCTACATCCTAGTTATGATAATGTTATACGAAATACAAATTGCAGATTATGATAGGATAGAGTTATTTGTATTTTCAAACTCAAAATAGGAAAGATCTGTTTGTATTTGAACTCTGTTATATTTCAAATTCTTGTAATCTGTTCAATGCTATATAAAGGAAAGGCCTTAGCCGTATTAGGTAAGGCTGAAAATATTCAGTAGTTCATTGAGTTTACAGTAATTGATTTTTTTTTTTTTTTTTTGAGGTGCTTAATAATTTATTTAAAGAGTTCATTTAAAGAGTTCATAATCCTTCAAAATTTGTTTTTTTCAATTGGTTCCAAAATAAGATATACAAAACCCGTTTTACAATCTTGCTAAAATATGAAACAACCTGAACAAAAGAACATTCATCCTCACATGAAGAAAAAAAAAAAAAGCTTACTACAGGGGTCTCACACCCCTATAGGACGACTCGCATAAGGTGGTGGACCCATGTACTTGTTGTTGCTGGCCGGTTCCTCCACTCTCTTGCAGAAATAGGCCAGAAGAATGAACAGAGCGTAAGTGCACCTGAAGCTATAGCCATACCAAAATAGATCCAATAACTTCGTTGCCTCAAGCTTGGACAGTTTTCCTTACTGATCTTAGTGCAGGTTTCTTGAAAATTTGTGCAGTCTATTAGCTTAGAAAGGATGGAGTTGGCATTATATGCTTTATAGCTAACAGCGGCAGCTAATGTTATCTGGCTGTAATAACTAGGGGTCAGTCGTCCCTTGTTGTTGCATTTACCTCTTAGTGAGACCTCGCAAACATACTTCTCCCATTCCCATATGAAAATAAAATCCAATAGTTTTAGAAGGTTAAAGTTGTTGTGTGATTGTGTGTGATGATTGAATGATAAGCAGAAACATAAAAGAGAGAGCAACAGAATTGTTGAACTAGAATGTTAATGTAATTATCCTTTTCAAGCTCAACAATGAAACAAATGTAACAAATTTCATAATTTTTTCATCATTTATTGAGGTGAAAATTTGTGATTAGTATAACATCACTTTTATGGGAATTACCACTAACATTCCTCTTATTGTATACCAATCACAACTTGCCACCTCAATAGTTATAAAAAATGTTATGAAAATTGTTGTGTAATAAGACTTATTTTTTCAGTTTAACTAAAATGTTAAATAAAAACTACATATCTAATTAGAAATTTTAATATCTTTTCGTAAAGCTTTCTCTTAGCTTTTGAAAAAAGAGGAAATAGAAAGTATGTACATGTCTGTAATTTAAACATACCGCATCCGCATTGCTGAAGTCCACTTCACCAGTAATGCATTTGCGGTCAGTCATATCAGAGTGATAAGGATTACAGAGGGCAGGCACCATGGACCAGATTGACTGAACTTATTAGGTCCAGTGCCATTCTTGTTGGCCACGTTGGTGATGAACTTGTTAACATTACTGACCGTTTGGAAGGTCACATCTTTGCTAGTAGACAAGTTTCCATAGGCTGTTGCATTGTCCACACAGGGAAGAATTTGGCTTAATGCTGTATGAGCTGTGGGATTTTGGAGCCAGTCATCCATTGCAAAACAAGTGTCTACTATCCCACTGAAATGTGGAGAAAATTGGATGAGATGCACAGTCCTAGCAAGAATATGCAATGTAAAAACAAAAAAAAAATATATATATATATATATATATACCTTTGAAAAAAGAAAAAGATAAATTTCAAATTTAAGATATGTTTGTCCCTCTTCTTGCATTTGAGTTCCCCAGTTTAACATATATGTACCCACGCTCACTAATTTTGTCAAAACTTCCATGCATCCTAATGTGAAGTTTGCGCTCCATAAATTAATTTTTGACAACAAAAATAAGTGCTTAAAATTTTTTCCCGATATGATAGAATATTAAACAAGTGTAAGTCGCTCACCTTTTCCTAACTTACTTATATCCCCCATCAAACATATTTAATCCATTGACGATTATTAAAAGAACCTTTTGTCTTTGTTTTTTGACAATTTGATAGTTGCGATTGGGGAGGGAAAATTTCAACCTTGAAGTTCTTTGTTATAAACAACAGAGATGCTAGTTGAGTTATAAGGCTTTAAACAGGAACCTCCTATATTCAACAAGATATAATGGAGACCTAAGTTGGCTTAATGTCTGCTTTTCATATCTTATTTTCAGCTTATTTGGTTTTGTACAACTTTTTTAAGCATGTATAATGATCACTTATTTGGTAATAAGTGAGAGGGTCACAAGACTCACAACCAAGAGTAGATGGTACTCATGTACAAAGCCGAAAAAGCTTGGAATATGCAATGTGCATGCCAATGTCTTCTGTATCATGTTCACTGAACATTTGAAAGCGCATGCGTGCAGAATTTTCTTTTTTTTTTTGATAGGAGCGTACGGAAATTTCTTGAATCACTTAATAGACTTGTAGAAAGAGTTCTTATACTTACTCTAAACAAAGAAAAGTATCTGATAAGCTTATTAAGAACAAAATAATTCTATATACATTCAATCATTGAAGGAATAAATGTAACTGTGAACATATATAATAAAAAAAAAGAGGAAATAAGTTGCTTACGACGAGATATTGAAATTAATGAATAAATGAAGCTTACTTATGGAATATGAGATAGAAGCCACACAACACAGATGTGTTTGTAACAATGATCCAGCCAATGATCATAAATCTGCAGCAAGTTGATGTATGTCATCAGCAACGAAAAAAAAAAAAAAAAAAAACGCAAAGAAATACATACAAAAGAATAAGAGACAGAAAGAGTACAGTTGGGAAATGAATGTAGCCAAATCACTCACATGTACACAAAACATTGCACGCCGAAAGCTGAGAATACTGCAGGCATTAACTACAATCACAATTGAGAAAAAATCATTAGTGGTTGTATGGTAGGCCTCAAGGAGGAATTATATATACATGTGTGTGTGTGTGTGAGTGTGCGTGTGTATGTATCTTGTTGAGAGTTAAATGGCCTTACATAAACCAAAAACTGCCAAGAATAGCATCACAAAAGCAATGTTAATAATTTCTCTCCTGCAAGTAAGATCAATAAATTGATTCACAACCATGAAAATTTACCTACATAAGCCACAACTACCACCAAAAAAAATTATAATAATTGATATAAAATCGAAACAAAGCAATGAACTCGAATAGAATTCAAAAACAAGTTTATAGTTTTTAAAGAAGTCCATGTCCGGATCTCAGGAAATAGAGCAGAAACATTAGCCATGTTTCTGACTTCTTCAATGTTCTTCTGGACATTAGGAGGCAAAGGAATTTTGTTCACTGCAACCATTTTAGCTTCAGCTAGATTATCCAATGCACTTTAAAGTGTTTTGGTGGTGGATTTTACTTGATTGGATGTATATTCTGTCATATCTTGCATGTTACTTTGGAAGTTTGCCTTAACCAAGAAGAGAATAGTATTTCCAGTGCTGATAAATTAAAAATAAAATAAAATTTTGGCAATTGGAATCACAAAAGTGTTCAGACATAAACATAAATTCAACACACATGAGCTATGAGTGAGGAAGTTGTAATGTTGAGGGTGACATACATTGCAACAAAGGTGAAAAGTATAATAAGGATAACAGCAATGAAATAAACGACTTGAGAATAGCCACCATGCCCGCCTTTGCGGAAGAAACAGCAGCAACAGACAAATATCAAGAACAGACCAAACACCAAAAACCAAATTCCAGCACTGGCCATTATAGGAAAAGCGGTGTAAGCAACAGATTGCATCAAAAACATATATAAGAGCGTGAAACTGTGAATATTAAGCTAATTTCATTATTCAATCAACTGCAAAAGGCAAAAGAATAGAGAATCAGCTGAAAAAAAAAATGAAAGGTTTGCAAAAGCTAATATCTATGCAAACATTTGTGGCTCAAAGTTTGCATAGAAATATATATGAAATAATTGTAAACCTAGAGTGACTCTAAAACTATCAGAACTTTATATTGAACTTCTAAGAATTATAGCAAAGTCTAGAAGGGATGATTGGTTAGAGTTTTGGTTAAATGATTTATTCACTATTTCTTAATAATTTTACCTTTTAGGACAACATGTTATTATAGTTGATAGTGCTTAATTAGTTGGAACATGTTGGGCTCGCTTATCAAGGGAAAGTTTGTATCAAAACATAATGGAAAATATTAGAATGTTAAGACATATGTGTTTTCACTTGTTAAGAACTTATGTCACTTATTTATGTAAATTGGCTAAATCCTTTGACAAAACGCACTCTACTTGTAATTGGGTAGTTCTAGGTGTTTTTAATACTTCAAGAAATAAGGTTTCAAGGTCAAGTGTTGAAGTCATCAAGTCTGTCCAAGAAAAAGCAAGCTGAAGTGTAAATTCATTAAAGCTCGACACCTGCTCGATAGCTACCTCGACACCTGCTATCTGTCGAGATTTATAATTTCAGATTTTCTAATCTGATTTTCTTGGGATACGTGAATATGCTTTTGGGCCTTCTTTTCTCCAAACCCTAAACATATAAAAGGATTGTTTTAAGAGCCGTCAAGTGTGACACAAGTAGCAAAAACATTGAGCAATCTCTGTTCAAGCAAATTGTGATCAAAAGACGAAGTTCTTGACCTAGTTCATCTTCTCTGAAGAAGTTGCTGTGTATTTGCACCAAAGAGTTTTGTGACCAAGCATCTTCCTGATTTTCATCGTGTAGGATGAACTGAAGAACTTTGCAGCCAACCTATCTTCCTTAAGTTGGTGTTTTGAAGTTGCGTACTAGGATCCGCACATTGGTTAGTCATGTACTTGGGAACCGTGCATCAAAGGTGGGAACTGTCACTATAGATCAAGTCTAATTGGGTATTGGGGTAAGGGTTCAACTGTAGGTTGGTAAGGTACTTTAAATTTCTTTACTTGTAACCGCTTGATTTGATAATAGTGGAGTTTCGGGAGTGGTGACCTAAAAATCACCCGATGGAGTTTTTGCCGCGAGGTTTTTTCCCATTCGTAAACAAATCACCATGTTATTTAATTTCCGCTACATATTTAGTTTTTGGTGATTTGTTTGTGCTTCCACGTAATTGCATGATTAATTGATTAATTAATAACTTGGCTAATTAATTAATTGGTATAATCACAATGGGTCATTCAGTTTGTGGCCTATCAAGAGGTATCAGAGCGGGCACACTCTGATTAGGTTTAATCTTTACTGTGTTGATCCATTGACCCCTGCTTGTTATGGATAGAGGACAGTCATTAATTATACCTCATTTATTTGATGGCACTAACTATGCATACTGGAAAGTACGCATGAGAGCTTTCTTGCAGTCTTTAGATGAGAAGGTGTGGCAAGCTGTAGAGATTGGCTGGACCAAGCCAAAAGAAGAACCGGCCGATTAGGATGAGGCAAAGATCAAGGCGGCTAACTTCAACAGCTGAGCGTGAAATTCCCTATTTAGCGTAGTCACCAATGAGGAGTTCAAGAAAATATCCTCAACTGAAACTGTTAAGGAGGCTTGGACCATCCTCCAGACAACCTATGAAGGAACAAAGGTTGCCAAAGATTCAAAGTTTCAGAGGCTCACTACAAGCTTTGAAGAAATTAAGATGGAGGAGGATGAGTCGTTTGATGAGCTCTATGCCAAGCTAAAGGATATAGTGAACTCAGCCTTCAATCTTGGGGAAACCCTCCCTGAACCCAAGGTTGTAAGGAAGGTGCTTAGATCTCTACCTGAGAGATTCCATGCCAAGATTACGGCAATAGAAGAATCAAAGGATATTGACAAAATTCCTTTGACTGAGCTAGTTGGAAACTTGCAGACCTACGAGCTAGGACTATCTAGGATTGGCAAAATGGGTAAAGGCAAGAGCATGGCCTTGAAGGCAAAGAGCAGTGATACATATGAGTCTCAGATGTTATGGTTTCGGTCACATGAAGCATGAATGCCCAAAATATCTCAAGAGCATTGGGAAGAGTAAGGCACTTGCTGCAACCTTGAGTGACACTGAGCCTAAAGATGACTCCGACAATGAGGATGACAGAATCTTAAATGCTTTCACTGCCACAGTCAATCCTACTGAAGGGATTGTTGAAGAAGTGGATGAAGAAGAAGAACTGGTGGAGTCCAAATTTGAGAAAAGGGATGATCAAGATGATATCCATTTAGTCTATGAGAAACTTTACAAGCTCTTTGAGAAGCATGAGAAATTGTATAGGCTGGCCACCAAGAAGCTCAGTGACGTAGAACTTGATCGTGAAGAGTTGTCCACAAATTTTGATGAGGCGAATCAAACTATTGGAGCACTGAGATTTAAGAACAACTTTTTGGCTGAAAAGACCAAGAAGCTTGAAGCTGAGCTGTTTCAAGTTAGAGCTCAATTAGAGAGGACTTCAAGTGCAAAGCTTGATGAGATGCTGAGCAATCAGAAAACTGTTTCGGATCGAACAGGCTTAGGGTATGGTCTTTCTTTCTCTAATACTGCTTCTACTAGTAATACTGTTTTTGTTTCTCCTGCTAATAACACTGAAATTGAGAACACTGATGTTAAAACTGAATTAGCTAGTGAGAACTTAGACAAGGGTAAATCTATCTTAGGAGCACCTCCTAATCAAGATAAGAAAGATGCTAAAAACCCTAGGACTAAGAAGGCTAACTCTCAAAAGCCTAAACAAAAGAAGCAGCATCTCTGTCATCATTGTGGAGCTGCCAGTCATACTCGACCTAATTGCTATAAGTGGCTAGCCACTCAACAAAGCAACGGCATGATAGTATCTGGAGGCCAAAATTAGCTTCAATCCTCTCTTGCTCCTCTTGGAGATCTTCTAAAAGCCCTTATGTTCCTTTCGAACTTGAACGGTTTCAATTCTTCCCCTTACTGCCTGTTCAAGGGTTCAATCAAAGGAAAGGTTCTTCCAAGGTGTGGAAGAAAAAGGACTCTAAGTGATTTCATCACTTTCTTTTCCCTTCTTGTTTTTCTTGTTTGTTGCATTGCTTGTGTGTTTTTCATTTTCCTTAAGTCAGTCTAGTTTTTATGCTTTGTTTTATTTAACAGGTTTTTGTGTGTTTACTTTCAGTTTTGTTTACTTTAATTTTTAATATAAAAATAAATAAAAAATTTGAAAAATCAGAAAAATACAAAAACAGTATGTGTTTTGTGTACTTTGGTACTTGTGTACCTTGCCATTGAAACAAAGTTTCTAAACTTTGTATCTTTTATAACTTAGATGAGCATCTCTATGTACAACTAAGCAAGTGAGTTTTGTGGCTTTTGTTTATGATGAGTAAAATGAAATTATCTCTTAAAACTTAACACTCATATCACTCTTTTTGACGGGTAGGACTAGAAAATTCTAAGAGAAAGGCATAAATAACCATCTCACCACTGTTGCCCGCCAATCATAATATGACACCTGTATGCTTCGGCATAGCAAAAGTGCAGTGTCAAAGACATTCGTATGTTTCGGCATAGCAAAAGTGCGATGTCAAATGCTTAACATCTTGGGTATTTCTTTTCTCTCTTTTATATGCCCATGTATGATATGCTAAAATAAAAGAAACTATGCAAAGAAAATAAAAAGCAAAAAGATAAAAAATGCTTTAAATATGGTTGCAAGTGTGTATTCTAGGAGATGTGAGAGTTATAGGATGTATCTCGAAGGTGATAGTCCCTATCAAACAGCTATGATTGTGTGTGAGTTAAATTTATTTTCTCATATCTCAGATCGTCATAACATGTATACACATATGCAATCTTGCGATGTTTTTCACATACAACACGCAATATTCTTTGCTACTTTTGATACATGTGCAGGTACAATGTGATTTGACCATCACAAAGGTTTTACATGTGCTAATGTATACTCACTAAACTGTCTTAACTTGTTTTTGAAAAATAAAATTAGTTAGACTTGTTTAGTGTGTGTGTGTGTGTGTTTGAGGATCCATGTGCTAATTTTTGATTGAGAAATGTTTTTGAGAGCTTAAAATGTTGATTGGATCTTTGGTTGAGGTGTATGTTGGATTGCATTCCTGTCTATGTTTTTCTCTTCTCGAAAAACTGATTTTTTAACCTGTCTCGACACTTCCTCGATACCTTCTCGATACCTGGTCATCTATCGAGCTTCTCAAGCCTTTTTCTTATCGTAATCTCGACACCTCTTCGACACCTGGTGGATCGATCGAGAAAGTTCCTGTCTCCTCGATACCTCCTCAACACCTTGTCGATCGATCAAGCTTCTGTTCTTTGAAATTGTTCTTGTACCTCGACACCTCTCGACACCTGAAGCTATCGAAGGCCAAATCCTCGACACCTTCCTCGATACCTCTCGACACCTCAGCTATCGAGATTTACTGAAGTGTCTATATAAGGATTTTTTGCGATTTTTCTCTCATTCTCTCGATCTCTCTCGATCTGTCTGAGGCGTTTCATCTCCCAACCACCTTTCTCTCACTCAAATCTTCAAACCCGCTTCATTTTCGGTCTTCCCTTGGTTTCAATCACTTGGTAAGTTCATTTTTCCCTCCCTTTCTCGTGCATTTCATGTTTTGAAACCTAGGTTTTGGGATTTTTGAAAATTTTTGGGGTTTTTCAAAATTGATGAGTTTTTCTTGAAATTTTGGGTTGGGTTTTCACTTAAATGCTTTCAAAATGTCATACATTGCATTCCATGTACATTAGAATAATATTTACATGCATTTAGATATGTGCTCTATGCTGTGTGCTGGTAGGATTAGATTGGGCTGAGCCTATGATGCCTTTTGATTTGCATGTCACATGCTCATACATTCCCATGCATACGTTCTTTTTGTTCAATATATTTGATCTACTTGAACTGTGTTGGCACTTTTCTAATTGTCTCCCTATCTATCTCTTTCTCATTCTTTTACGTTAGTAGTGTCTATGGCACCCAAACGTAAATCCACTCCTGCTCGAAACCCTCTGCGTTCTGGAGCTTCCTCTTCTTCTGACTCTGCTTCTCTTAACCTTCGGTTCCATGATGGAGATGCCCACAAGGCATTTTCAGAGAACTTTTCTCAACGAGGTGTTCATTCGAAACGCCAAGTCATTTTGGCGGACTTCGCCGACACTGACCTTCCTTCTGTCATTCACAATAAGGGATGGGAGTCACTGTGTGACGTCCCGGTCACTTGTCCTCTCGTGCTGATTCAGGAGTTTTACTCTAATATGCACGAGATAGATCGTTCAGTACCTCTCTTTTTCATTCGCATTCGAGGTACGCGCATCCCTGTCACACCGCAGCTAGTTGCGGATGTGCTTAAGGTTCCTAGGATAGAGTTTCCTGACTATCCTTCTTGTGAGCATCTGAGGACTGTGTCTAAAGATGAGCTCATCTTTGCCTTTTGTCAGCGCCCTGCTGATTGGGGTGAGCATCAGTACACATCATGTAGGCCTTTTGCTAAAGGTCCTAGATTCCTAAACATGGTGATGACATTTGTATTCCATCCTCTCTCTCACTACAACTCTATCACAGAGTCTTGTGCTTGGTTTTTGTTATATCTTTTAGAGTATCTTACTATAGATTTTTCTTCTCACTTTATTCTTTCTATCATAGATGTTCATCTTGATTTGACGTCCCGTGATAAGCTCATCTTTCCTTCCGCTATCACAAGGATCTTACGCCATTTTTCTATTCCCTTTCCTGTGTCCGACCACTTCACACACATATGTGCCATAGATGTCGCTACCGTAAAACATAGTGAGGCGCAATTTAGGTCGAGACAGACAGATTCCACTTCTTCCTCCCGTTGGGCTCCATCCTGATCAGCTTCATCTACATCTACTCCTTCTTCCTCTACGAGCGATGTATCTCTAGGAGACATTATGGCGCAGCTGCAATGCATGAACATTCGTCTTGATACACTCTCCACTGAGTTGTATCAAGTGAATGTTCGTGTTGGTTGTATTGCACGACGGCAGGCGACCATGGGTGATTTTGCTCCAGAGGCTACT
Source organism: Quercus suber (assembly GCF_002906115.3). Taxonomy (NCBI): domain Eukaryota; kingdom Viridiplantae; phylum Streptophyta; class Magnoliopsida; order Fagales; family Fagaceae; genus Quercus; species Quercus suber. The sequence continues at coordinate 259,182 of NW_027070108.1, forward strand.
CCTTCACCACCTACTTCAGTAGCTTCAGATTCTGACGATGATGATGATGTTGATGATAGAGATGCTAACTCTACTGATGAGATGTCTAAATGACACTCTACCCTTTGTCACTCGTGACAAAAAGGGGGAGTAGTTTTGGGTTATGAGAGTAGTCATCTTAGGGGAAGAGTTAGTATAAGACATTTTTGATAGGGGGAGTGTTGCTAGTTTGAGGGATGTAATGAGGTTTTGATGTATCTTTTTTTTTTCTATTCTTTATAGATACATTGATCTTGTATATGAGGTCCTTTGACTATTTTTACATACATTGTACTTATACTTCTTTATATATGTGGATGTATGTTTCTTTCACCTCTCTCTTCATGTGTTGTTTCTTCTCTATCTTTATACACATGTTCATTATACTTGTATGCAATCTATTTTTTCTGTTTCACACAAGATGCCTTGATGAGTTTTGTTTAAAGTGTTTCAGAAATACAGGTTGTCAAAGTCTACTTGCCATAAACTCTCTTCTTACAAAGTTTTTCAAGAGTTTGTGTTAGGATAGATTTTATTGTATCAACAAGTGAATATGAGTTGAGTGATTTATGACTTCTCTCATATGTTCATTTGTTTGTTGTGGTTTTGTCATAGATTGTCAAAGGGGGAGATTGTTAGGACATATGTGTTTTCACTTGTTAAGAACATGTGTCACTTATTTATGTAAATTCGCTAAATCTTTTGATAAAACGCACTCTACTTGTAATTGAGTAGTTCTAGGTGTTTTTAATACTTTAAGAAATAAGGTTTCAAAGTCAAGTGTTAAAGTCATCAAGTCTGTCCAAGAAAAAGCAAGCTGAAGTGCAAATTCATTAAAACTCGACACCTGCTCGATAGCTACCTCGACACCTGCTATCTGTTAAGATTTATAATTTTAGATTTTCTGATCTGATTTTCTTGGGATCCGTGAATATGCTTTTGGGCTTTCTTTTCTCCAAACCCTAAACATATAAAAGAATTGTTTTAAAAGCCGTCAAGTGTGACACAAGTTGCAAAAACATTGAGCAATCTCTGTTCAAGCAAATTGTGATCAAAAGACGAAGTTCTTGACCTAGTTCATCTTCTCTGAAGAAGTTGCTGTGTATTTGCACCAAAGGGTTTTGTGACCAAGCATCTTCCTGATCTTCATCGTGTAGGATGAACTGAAGAACTTTGCAGCCAATCTCTCTTCCTTAAGTTGGTGTTTTGAAGTCGTGTACTGGGATCCGCGCATTGGTTAGTTACGTACTTGGGAGCTGTGCATCAAAGGTGAGAATTGTCACTACAGATCAAGTCCAATTGGGTATTGGGGTAAGGGTTCAACTGTAGGTTGGTAAGGTACTTGGGATTCCTTTACTTGTAACTGCTTGATTTGATAATAGTGGAGTTTCGGGAGTGGTGACCTGAAAATCACCCGGTGGTGTTTTTGCCGCGAGATTTTTCCCCATTCGTAAACAAATCACCGTGTTATTTAATTTCCGCTGCATATTTAGTTTTTAGTGATTTTTTTGTGCTTCCACGTAATTGCATGATTAATTGATTAATTAATAACTTGGCTAATTAATTAATTGGTATAATCACAAGGAGTCATTCAGTTTGTGGCCTATCATAGAATATTAAAAAAATTAATTAAATTTACTATTTTAACTGCCTAAGTTCTTGGGACAGTTAATAATTTATCATAATTGACTTTTGTAGGGTCGGTTTTTGTAGCCCAAGCCCAAAAGATGTGGGTTGGAGGCCCAGCGAACCCAGGACAATAAATTTGTAGAGAGTGGGCGAAAGAGCTAGGCTGGTTATGAAGTAAACAATGGTTGGCTAGGTTACTTGCAGTGATGATAACATGAACTAATGCGTGAACGACCCCATGAATGTATGTCCGAAGAGATGTTTTATTAAATGAACAGTGATTACAACGTTCAGAACTACAGTAAAGCTTTTCTCTTCCTTTTTCTCTCTCTCCTCCGTCCTTTATTATCAGGGACCCTTCTTCTTTATATAGTATTCTCCCCTATCATCTCCATCGTCTACCTGTTCTTCATCTGCGTATCTACTTAAGTGCATGTCACGTCATGTGTCTACTTTAGTTCTTTGTGAGTGGCGGTAGCCGAGGTTACACTGTTCAGGGGTCTTCTCCACATAAATGCGGCCAGAAAAGCTGTTGCAGTGCATTAAATGCGGTGGTAGCAGCTTTTCCTTTAGATATTTTTTAGTTCTAATCATCTCCAGATCCACCCAGATCTTATCATCATCATTGGAATTGTTAGGAAGATTATTCGGACCCTCCATACGTTTGCTTGATCAAGGCTATTTGTGGCGGAGGAGTAAGAGAAAAAGGAAGAGAAAAGCTTTACTGAAGCTCTGAACGTTGTAATCACTGTTCATTTAATAAAACATCTCTTCGGACATACATTCATGGGGTCGTTCACGCATTAGTTCATGTTATCATCATTGCAAGTAACCTAGCCAACCATTGTTTACTTCATAACCAACCTAGCTCTTTCGCCCACTCTCTACAAATTTATTGTCCTGGGTTCGCTGGGCCTCCAACCCACATCTTTTGGGCTTGGGCTACAAAAACCGACCCTACAACTTTAAAATCTATTGTCACCTATATATACTATATAAACCGAAGCTTGTTGACTAGTAGTTGCCATTTTGTAGCCTCCACAAATTTACACATCATTATTAATTTATTAAATTATTTAATTTTTTAACTTAGTGTTTTTTGAGAAACACGTTTAGGGTCTTTAGGTTTTTTTAGAGAAACACGTTTATAGTGACTGTGTTCATCTTAAAAACATAAAACCCTATTCAACTCACCTCACCCCAAAACCCTATTCATTCCAGTAGCTCCACTGCTACTATAGCTATCTTCACCTACAATCATCGGCTTCTCTCCTATAGATCATGTTAGTTTGCAATATTATATTTCAATAGTTACAGCCATATATTATTCTTTGAGGTAAATCGTCTTTTATTTTTTATTTTTTATTTTTCTGTTGTGTAGTAAAATAATTTTTGTCTTGTTTCAATAATTCCTAGATATTGAATCTTTTGATTATTTGTTTCAATATATTTCTTTGTTATATAGTCACATATTTTTCTATTGTGTAGTAATATTTTTCTTTGTTGTGCAGTAATATATTTTTCTTTGTTGTATAGTCAAATATTTTTTGTTTTTTTGTATAGCCACAATTGTAAAAAGTTCATTAAGATGGGTCGCATTGGGTCTATAAAAAGCCGAATCAAGAAAACAAATCCGGGCGAGCAAACAAGAATAGGTAATGATTTGCTTGTGGCTTGGTTAAATTTTTTTTTGCTATGTTGGTTTAGTCATTTTTTAAGTAGTGTGTGGAATTAGTGCCTTATTGTTGGAATTGTGTAAAGCTGATGAAGGTGAGTTGCAAGAAGCCGGTTGGAAGGCTTAGAGAGGTGGTTCAAATTCCTAAGAGGGTAAATTTGATTGAGTTGATGTTGTTTTTGTGAAATATTTTTGTTGGTATTTTTATAGTGGCTATTGTTGAGGTAGTGTTCAATTTTCTGTATGTGTTTATTGGGTTGGAATTATATGACTGAGATTTGTTCTGCTTTAAAATTTATGGGTTTTGTAGGTTGGATATTGTTCTATTAAGTGCTTGTGGGAAAAATGAATGGAAAATTGAATGTTTCTTAAATTGCAAATTGACCATGGATTTCTAATTAATTAGAATTAAATGCTTTTAGGGATTCTAGCCATTGATTATTATTATTATTATTTTGAGAAACAGGTAAGTCATTTTTATTAAGTTAAATCAGACTAAAAAGCATCTTCTAAGTCCGGTGGTAGTTCTTCTAACCACACATCTGTATCAGTAGTTAAAACTGTTCTTCTAGCCAAGGAGTGGGCTAAATTATTACCCCCCCCCCCCTACTGACATGACAAAAACTACAAAGTTGCAAACAAGCATTGGCTTTTTTAATATCTTCTATTACGTGGCCCCATTGGGTCCTGTTATGCTTTGGATTGTTGATTGTTGCAATGACCTTCATTGAGTAACCCTCCACCACCACGTGATCTACACTTATCTCTTGAGTGAAAAGGATAGCTCTTTGAGTTGCCGAGGCTTCAATACTTTTAAGAGGAGGAAATTTGCAGGCTAGCACAGTAGGGGGAAAGAATATAATAAGTTAACACATGTTTGAAAGGATTTTGGAAACTAGTATCTCGAGTTTTTAAAACTCGAGATCAATGACAAAAATCGAGGCTCTCAAACTCGAGTTTTATTGCTACCGTGGAGCAATTTAGCCATGTGGAAAGAATATAGAGAAAACTAGATTTGAAGAAGAAAATATGGAGATGGAGGACGCAGATGATTTAGAACGTCGAAGAAGATCAAAACTGGATCTGACTAGATTTGAGGAAGAAGAAGATTTGGATTTGGACAACATGTAGAACGCCAAAGAAGAAGAAAAAAGGGGAAGCTAGTGAATTGTGCAAGAACTCGAGTCTTTAGGTGGATATTCCATCCAGGTAAGCATATTATTCCTTGAATCTCGAGTGTTAGAAACTCGAGTTCTACATTAAACTCGAGTTTTAGAGTCTCGAGATACTATTTTGTTATATAGTTTTGCAAACTTGACAACTAATGAAAATGTTTAAAAAATAATGTTAAATAAAAAAATAAAAAAAATTCCTTTTAAGAGAGTCGTTTTATGTACAAAAGCATTGGAGATCTTCCAAGTTCTCTTGAAGCATCAGTCAAAGATCCAATTCAAAGTTCTGAAGATCTGGTGATCAAAGTGAAGTTATTGCAGTTAAGTTATAGAAAAGTTTTTTAAGTAAATCTTCAAGTGGGTGCTTGAAGTCATGAGTGAGAAGTTCACATTCAATAAAGTCCAAAATAGAAGAGTTTGTTGATTCGGAGTTGCGTGGGGTTACATTTGTAAGTAATATATGAGGTAGTAGTAGATTTATGGTTAAATCTATTGCATAAACTTCGATTCTATTCATAGCAGATTTTATTTTCTTGCGACAGATAATTTAAGCCCTTTCATCATTTTTTACTTTGGGACAGTTATTCTTTTGATTTCCCTTAATTACCATATTGCATGTTATTGTGCTTTTAACTTTGTATGTTATTATGAATGACTGTACCAGTTGAGACAAGCATAATTGAACTGATATTTAACTTGGTTCTAATATTAATTGGTAATTTGGTACAACTGAGGCCTAAATTCCTAACACAACTTACCACCTAAATTAAGAAGAAAAAATTGTAAAAGAAAAAATTTACATATTTAAAGGGCTTTTCCATCATTTGTTCAAAAGCTGTGGACATTCAACCCCCCAACAACAACAACAAAAAAGGAAAAAAGAGAAAGAAGTAATCTTTTAATCTCACTAAAAGCCTCATACTCCTTGAGAATAAATTTTTGGAGTAAATTTTTTGGCATAGACTCGATGCCGTCTCTCTCTTGCATAGACTAGCCAGAAGATCATAGAAAGCATAACTGCAGCTGAGACCATAACCAACCCAACATAGATCCTATAACTATAGCGCCTTAGTCCCGGACAGTGATCCTCACTTATGTCACTGAAAGTTTTTCTAACAAAGTTGCAGTCTACAAGGTCAACAAGGAAGGGGCCATAATGATACAATGTATAACTCACATTTACAGCCGCTTGCATCTGGCCATAAGAAGTAGGCATCAGTCGGCCCATGCTGGTGCACATTCCAGATGGTAACACATTGCAAACATAATTCCCCCACACCTGCAATGGGTAAGAATAAAATGATTACAATTCTTCAAACATTGAACTTTGCAGTTTTTTCATTGATCCAATGAAGCAGAAGGGACTTCTTGGAAGCAACAATAAGGATGAATGGAGTATAATGGTACCTACAACAATAAAAGCCTTAGTCCCAAAATTTAGGGACTGTATCCTCAACAGATTTGTTATGTTTGGCCACATGTATTAATGGTACCTAGAATCTATAATTTTATAATACGGTTTCTCTTTTTAGAAAATATAGTTAGAATGTTATCCGCAGACAAAGTGGGTGAGACTTCTTATTCAGTAACAATTATCTTATGCATGTGATATATGCATTATAACTACTGAGATGTAACTTCTTAAACTCTTAGGTGTCCTTAATGGGATTTCCTTAGAATTACTGCTGTGGTTTAGCCAGACAAAAAAGTAGAAGACAATCTTTCTAAACATGCTTGAAAATGTATCAAGAATGTATTGAATTTAGGTGTAGGAAATCTAAATATGCACCAAAAAAACTAAAGATAATTTGGGCAAAAAGTGATGCTAGGAATACCACAAAGTGTACTACATAAGTTTTACAAATTGACATGCTAACAATCACAAAAAGTACTTTAGATATTCATATTTCAATTTGTAAACCTTAGAAAGTAAACTTTGTAGTAGGTTTAGCATTTTCGTTGGGGAAATTGCCATAGTCAATTTTCCAAAAAAGAAACTCTAACCCCACTCCTCTCCCTTCTATCCCAAAAAGGCAACAAGCTTTCAAATGCTTATTTAATGTGCTTATAAGGTTTACCTGGGTTGCATTACTCAAGTCCATTTCACCAGCAGTGCATCTCCGATCAGTGTTATCAAAATTTAATGGATTACAAAGGATGGGCACCAAAGGACCAGACTGATTGTAATAAAAAGGTCCAGCATTTGGGGTCACATCATTGTTGGCCACATTAGTTATGAATTGGTTCACGATACCAACCATTAGGAAGGTGACATGTTTGCTTATAGACAAGATGTCATTTGCTGTTGCATTGTCCATGCAAGGGAGAACTTCACTTAGGGCTGAATGAGCTGTGGGGTTTTCGACCCATTGATCCATTGAAACACACGTGTCTGCTACAATGCTGGAATGTGAATATAAATGAATTAAATGTTGTCACAATTTAATATTGCAGGGCATACTATAAAATAAAGTTCTACATTCTGTAATTAATACAAAAGAAAGGTGATTTCGATGAGAAAAAATTAAGTCAGAATTTAGGGGAACTTATGTTCTGTAATCCTCCATGATTGATTCACTGATCTATAAGTAGCATGGAATTTGTTCAAGTTTCATTTGCAGGCAACATTTCTTATTTATCTGCTAAAGAGAAGCAGCAGCAGTTTGAGTTATCCATGTTAAGAGCAAATTAAAGAAGCCACAGAAGATGTAGTTCCTTTTGAAAATGCAAGGGATGCACTTATAACATGATAAACATTATATATGTTATGCTAAACATGAGCATGTGCCTGAATTAGTCTAATATAAACTAATTAAAACTCACACAGAAAAACAGTAATATGGGATACTTACAGCTGCCAAAATTTTAAACAAAGAAAAGAAGGTATTTACTATCTGATATTTTGAAATTAAATGACTCAGTGGAACTTACTTATGGAGGACAAGAGATATGCCACACAAAATAAATGTGCCCGTCACAAGAATCCATCCTATGATCATTAATCTGCAATAATTGATTTAATCTAAGTTAAAGCAAATTTAATAAAGAAACATTACAAAGTTATAATGCAAAACTTTGAGAAATAGACGGCCTACAGACAGCATATAAGAGGGAAATGATTGGAAGAAAGTCACTCACATGTACACGAAACACTGCAGACCGAAAACTGAAAATACTGCAAACAATATTGACAACAACAGTGTTATAAAATAAATAAAAAACTTGCAATAACGGTGTAACATTAGTGGTTTGAAAATGGTAAACAACAAGCATCTAATAGAGGGTGTTAATAAATGCTTACTGAAACCAAGAAGGGCTAATAGTAGCATTGAAGCGGCAATAATGTTAAGAACCTGCCTCCTGTAAAAAAAACCAGTAAATCAATTGCAGGATAAAACTAAACCGAAAATTATACCAAATCAAAAGGAAGAAAGAATCAAAGCAATCTACTTACACAGGAAGCAAGACATTTTGTATTTGTTTTGAACTCTGCTGTGTCTTAATTTTAGGAATCATAGCAGAAATATTTGTAATATTTCCCAGTATGTCAATATTACTCTGGATATCAGGAGGTAGAAAATTTTGACCAACTCCGACTTGTTTAGCTGCAACAAGATTAACTAATACATCCTTTAACTTCTCTACAGTGGTATCAGCTTGGTTGAGAAGATATTCCAATATATTTGTTGTACTAACTTGAAACTTTCCCTGCGCAGTGTACAGAAAACCACTTCCTGTTCTGAAAACACAGCAGTTTTATACTTAGAACTGAAATCAGAAAGATTTAACCAAATATGAATTCAACACTGATATGAGCGTGCAAAAGTCGAAGTAGGGGCAAGGCAGAGGACATACATAGCAGTGATGGTGAAAAGTATAAGTAGAATAAGAGAAAGTGCATAAGCAATTCGAGAATAGCCATAAGACTTCTTTTGTCTGAGGCAACAGCAGCAGAGGATTAACGAGCATAGGCCGAATATCAAAAACCATGTTGCAGCAGTGGCAAGAAGAGGAACACCAGTATATGCAACTGACTGCATGGAAACCATACTTAGAGAGAGAGAGAGAGAGAGAGAGAGAGAGAGAGAGAGATAGAAGTTGATATGAATAACAACTAGAAAAAAATATAAATGAATAGACAAGAGCCTTATAAATCAATGGCATTATCTAGTTCTTACATGGAGGAGAACTTGGGTTTTAATACCTCTCCCCTACTTAATTAACATTGTAAGAAAATAAGATTTTAGGAAATATGCAAAATGCATGTGATCTAGGCAATTGCATGGGGTTAAAAGTTTCAAGTTAGTACATAGAACTTTTAGCAGAACCTGAATAAGAAAAGTAAAATTACAGGTTGTAGAAGACCTTCGATTGTTAAAATTTAATTCCATCATAAAGAAGAAAAACTTAGATGAACTCAACAGTTACAAAAACAATCGCTTCTATAAACTGCAAATCCACCAAAAAGCCCACAGGCTGCACAAATTAAATATAAAAAGATCCCTCTTTGGGTCCTAACATACATAAATGGCAAAACTTAGATGAGGAAATCAATTCATAGGCCTAAAATTTATCCGCTCCAATAACAAAAGAATGACATGCCAAAATATAGACTTATTGCGTGGCAATAAAAAAGATTAGGCAACATATGGAACAATGAATGGAAAGAACTCACATAAAGATAATGTTCATTAGTAATATTCCATCCACCCTCGTAGTAAGTAAAGTTGGCAAAAGGGTCTATCCTGTGTGTTTTGTTTGCAGCTAATATCAGGGTAGCGTTAGGTGCAACTTCAGTATTGCTTTCCTCGAGAAAAGACCTCCTCATTCGGCCTGAAATGTCAGCAACACCGTTTTCACCTCCATATATGCAAATTAGATCCATTAATGTTTTATTATTAGCATGGAAAACAGAAGGTAATGTGAAATTTATTTTTAAAAAAGTTGTTGATCAAAATAGGAAACTAAATAAATCCCATTTAGCTAGAGAGGGAGAGAGACAAGCGGAAAAACAATAAAAAAAGAGGCAGTAATTACCATGAACATGTTTGGTAGGTAGGTGCTGAAATTGAGGAGCTCCATGACAAAGTGAAAAGAAGGTTGAAGATACGAGGACAAAAGTTGTAAAGAGAAGAAATTGCTGTGATTTGAGACATGGCATTTTATTCTTTGCTCAGGATTTTTTGTTGGGTTTCTCTTTGAGAAAAAAGTCGGCTAATGCATGCATGAATCTATGATTTATTTAGGAATATATTCTCGTAGAGAGAGAGAGAGAGAGATGGAGAGAGAGTCCGTTGGATATATAACTATTTTTAGGTTGACATAGTTTATTTAAAAGGCTAAAATTTATTACACATATGTGTAATCAAACACGTGTATGTAACAAATAGCTCTTATTAAAACAACTTATGTGAAATTTGAGCTCTACAAGACGCGCTTATTGTTTTCACTCTTCACACATAAATAGGATTTTATTTGTTTTTCTCTTACACTTGTAACATAAATAGTATTTTATTTGTTTTTCTTTTCCTAATTAAGTTTTTTTCATTTCCCTAATTAATAGAAGTAGGGTTTTGTTATTTATTTTTCTTAAAGGACTAGAAAAATATCTCTTCCTATAAGGACTATTTAGAAGGAGGTAGTGATTACTAAGTTGTTATTAGAAAGGGCTTTCTCTATTCTTAGTATATAAGCCTAATGTTCTCGTACGTAGAACTTAGGATTTGTGGAAATGTTGTTATTATTGTGTATTTCAAATTATGCTTTCACAGGCCTATGCTACAACAATAGCAATCAAAGCAATTCTATGCTGCAATTGTTGGTATTAGAACCACACTAAGCAAGGTTATGTTCCTGTCATGGCACCAAAAATAGCACGTGGGGGAAGGTATATTGTAGTAGATGATGTGTGTGAACACGATGCACAACTAGAGGCATTCTTTTAGCTCAACTCCTTAATCATTGGAAATAACAGCCTTAAAACTGCCATCCTAATCCACATTATGTGGAAGAGGAGGAAGAGGACGATTGCGATGTCAAAGAGCTGGATAAACATATTAAAAGAGTTGGTGTTGTAGACAAGAATTCTTCACCAATTAATTAATGATGACTATCTTCAAAAGCATAGTCAAGGAGACAAAATGTTGCTTGATGAGGATAAAGTCACATGCATACAAGATAAGCCCATAACCCACACCATTGATGTGGCTTTCTTTGTTCAAGCAAAAGAGGTTGTTGATTATATAAAAGGTAATCATTTAGTGGTACAATTAGTTTGTTTAGCAAAAGAAAGATTCTCTGTTAATGAATGGCGTTTCAATCTCCCAAAGCTTGAACACATTCAATACTATGATGTTATTAGAGTTGATGGGTTTCTATCAAATCTTCCTAGTGATAACGCTAATCTTACTTTGGAGAGATTAATGGTTATCATTCTTGATTCTTTTTGGGAAGACTTTGTTAAACAAGAATAAGTAGAGAAAAACAGGAGGCATGAAAGAGTGATGTTGGATGAGGCATGAAAGAGAGAATTATATATATATATATATATATTTATGAGACAGAAAGATATATTTTGAGTGAGAAAAAATTGATAAGCAGTATATTGACTTGTCTTGTCTTGTAGCGAAGAATAGGATGGAGAAGAGTTGATAGCTGCCTCTATTTTTCAGCCTATACAAACCTCACTGCAGCAAAGTTCCTTGTTTGACATGATGAATGAATTTCTTGTACTTCCCTTGTCATCCATTTTTTAGTTTTTCTCCCGTGCATGCTCAAAAGATTAATTGATGAAAATGGATTTTAATTAGAAAAATAGAAAATAGATGGAGGAATGGCTGAATTAATAAAAAAGATAATGGAATTACAAGAAAAGCGTGTATCAGTTAGGACAAGGGAGCTCTTGTATTGTTACCAACTACTAATTACTGCAAAAGTCTGGATGGGAATAAATTGGGAACATTATTGGAGGATGGCACAAAATAAGATACGTCCAATGGCTAAAGAATAATCCACTAACACAGAAAAATGCACACCAATAACTCAGTTTCTTTTTTGAATTAATCAGTTAATTTACTAGTTTTAGTGTAATCTTTATGTAAAACTAGTCGCAAACACTCAATGCAAGGTAAAAATTTTATGATATAATTATTTTATAATAGAGAATAATATAAATTTTTTAGGTTATATGTTATTTAAAAATATTAACTATTTTTATAAGTTTCATGTAAAAGAACATATATATTCATTAAGTAGGTTATTTTTTGTAGGTTATATTAACTATTTTTCATTAAGTAGCTAGATAGTAATTTAATAGAAATATTTAAATTTCATAATTATAATAAGACAAAGTTTAACTACAAAATTTGTTGTAGTTTTAGGCTAAAATCTTACTCAATATTTTTTTATTGAAGGTGAATGTTGACAAATCTATTATTGAATTATATCTTTTCCTTATATCCACTATTCTTGTAAAATTTCAAGATTAATAACTATGTTGTAAAGAAAAGGAAAGCTCTCTCTAAATAGATTTTTCTTATTGATGAAAAAATGAGTGAGTAGAATCATAAATATCTATTGCTCTGCTATTTATACACCATAGCAGACTCAGTTCCAAGTAAAAGAAAAAGGCGCCGAAAAAAGAAAACTAACTAACAAACTATAACAAACTTATTATCCTCTAATAAAACAACGAAACTTGTCAAAGCTTAATAACAGATTCTGAGCTCAAGTCTGTCACGTGCAGAGTCCATGTCTTCATTAAGTTGTACGCTTGTCTTCATCAGGGGTGTCTAGACCCGACCCACACCCGTTGGGCTGACCAAACTGCCTAAGAGCATCTCCAGCAGTTTCGGTAAAGCCAAATTTGGACCATCAAATGACACTGTTCATCTCTCATCCAGCTTCTCCATACGCACAGGTTCTCTAAATTATTTTTTGAAGTTGCTACAGTAATTCTCTTAATTTAGAGAACACTGTAGCAACTTCAAACCATTATTTTATCCTAAAAAAATATCCGGCTGAATAAAAAAAAATTCTTGCTCTTTCCTCCTCTCTTCTTTGTTCATCTGTGTCCCTCTCAAACGGTAACACAATCAACACAAACACAACAGACAGATCAAGAACATGAAAAAATAAAAATTTAATTAGAACAACAAATCTAAAATAAAAATAAAAACAACAAATCAAGAGCATGAAAGCCTATCTAAGCTCCATTGCAACAACAAAGTGAATCAGAACAAGATTAAAAAAAAAAAAAAGATGGGCGAAGGCCATGTCGGCTGTGCGTGTGGGTGGGTGTGTGTGTGTGTGTGTGTGTGTGTGTGTGAAGTGAGCTGAAGAGGAAAGAAAATAGAAGTAGAAATAGAAAAAGTAAAAACAGAGAGCTAGAGAAAGAGAGATAGCTGAAGAAGAAGAAGTGCTCCGGAATGAGCTAGAAGGAAAAGAAAAAGAAGGTAGATAGAGGAAAGGAGTGGGATACGTGGGTGGTGGAGAAAAAACCAAGGGAAAAAAAAAAAAAAAAAGAAGAAGAAACGTGTCTAGATGGGGGTGGAAGGGAAAAATAATATAAAAAATAAAAAATTGCAATAAAGAAATGATACCACAATATTTTCACAATAAATTTTAAGTAACGGATTGTTATTAGATAATATTGACGAGCAAAAAAATAATTTCAGTAGTGGGTTCAAATTAGAACTAGTAACAACTTTTCACATAAATTTTGTTGTAAAAGTATTGCGTAAAATGTTGTGAATATAACACTTCTCATTAAAAATATAGTTGTTAAAAAAGAATAAATGATGATTAAAAAAGAATAAATAATGAATGAAGAAATAATATTTAAATGAGATAGAGAATGTGATAGAGAATCTGTTGGAAAGTGTATTTGAAAAAGTGAGAATGTAAAAGTTAAATGTCACTGTTCATTCTCCAAACTGTAAAAAATTTGAAGAAGTCATTGGAGATGCTCTAATCTCCACCTGATTTTAGCCTGAACCGATGCTCCTGTCGGTCGGTTACGGGTTTCCGCACCCAAGACCTGATGCTGGCAGGTCGAGTGGCAGTTTTCTTCTTAAAAACCCGAGCCATCCGACCCGACTGATGTTATATACAAATCCGACCAACTTCGGCAAGATCACGCATAGATTCGAGGAGATCTGGCGAGATCTTAATCGTATTTGGTAAGCTCGAGCTTAGATTCGAGGAGATCCGGCCAAATCCCAACAATTTTTAGCGAAAAAAATGCAGAATTTGGCAAGTTTTTCCAGAATTTGGCAACCTTTTTTTTCTTCAGATTTCGATGCTTTCTTTATTTCGGCAACTGACCTAGCTCGATTGACGCTCACCCTCACCCGAAACCAACTCAACCGATTTTTCCAATGGGTCGAGTTCAGGTTCCTTTGCCCTCAACTTGACGCCAACAGGTCGAGTCTGAGTTAGGCCCAAAACTGACCCAACTTGACTTGTGGACAGCCCTAGTCTTCATTGATCTGAGCGATGCCGTTTTCCTTTAATTTAGCTTTTATTCCTTCAATCAAAATGATGTCGTGTGAACTTTCCTTCTTCTTGCAATTTTGCTTCTTAGCCAGAGCTTTGACATATATCATCAATAAATTGTTTAAATTGCAAATTTTTGTAGTTTAAAATTATGCATAAAATATAAGTTTATAATCAAATAGTAAATAAATCTGATTAACAAAGAATTTAACATGTGTATTAAAAGCGTAAAGAACATATAATTCAATAGTTGTAAGATTGCAATGTTTATTTTATATAGTAATATTTATTTTATTGAGTAAAGTTGCAACCTTAGTTTTGTAGCTAAACTTTGTCCATTATAATATTCTTTTTTCATATTTAGTATCACCATAATTGTTCAACTTATTTGAACATTTTCAAGAATATAACATTTTTTATAAATTTTTTTTTACATCTCAAAGTCCATGGAACACATATTACATGTTACTTTAAGTTTAAATATTATATAAATTGTAGTAGATATTTGTTTTCAATGTTATATATATAAGTATAGTGTATATACTGTTGAAACTTGAATTTTAAGAAAATATTTTCAAAATTTATAACTTTTGTTGTTGCCTATCCCTCCAAATTTTGGGAAATGAATTAAATTAGGTTGATATTTTGGAGGGATAAATTCACTAATGCTTTGTTTGGATTGAGAGAGAGGGGGGGGGGGGGGAGGGGAGGAGTAGAGTAGAATTGGTTCCAAATTAGTCTATTTTCAATTAACTCTACTTTACTCCTCTCCAGTCCCGTCCCTCTCCCTTCTCGCTTAATCCGAATAGGCCCTAAAGGCATAAGTAAACAGTAGTATGGGACAGCCACCATAAAAAGTATGAAAAAAATAATCGTTTGACTTTCCTCCTAAAATTTGGTGTACTAAGGCATTTGTGGACCAAGTTGAACTGTCGATCAAATACATCATCAAGAAAGAAAGATAAAATCTTTGAACGCATGCAGAACGTGTGAAAAGACTAGTGTTAATAGTCGACCTTAACTTCTCCGTTACCAAATTAGTATGAATTACATCTCAAGCCTAAAAGATTCTATGAAAGTTTTTTTTTTTAGAGATAACTACAAATTCTATGAAAGCTGAAAAGGAAGTGAGAATACCCATACTTTGTTTTCTTAATTGAATAATGTCATGCAAATAGATAATAGCTTTTTTTTTTTTGGTTGAAAAAAAAAAAGACAATATTTATTACAAAATCACAACCAATTACATACTTATTTTCATAGCTATCCTATGTGGCAGATTGTGATGGATTGCTTGTTACTTTCATATATATATATATATATATATATATATTCATCACTTTATTTCCAATACTCATAATTAGTCGCATCAAATAGTTGTGGAAATGGACGCTAAATTATCTGTTGTCTTGGAATATTTCAGTAAAAAAATATGTTAATTTCTCTTTTGGTCAAATAGTAGATGAAAGCTCACTTGGTGTGTAAAACACTAGTGAATGTTTAGACCCCCAATTTCAATAATACCAACACAAGCTTATATTCAAACAATATATGTGCGGAATGATAAATCTAAGCTATACCTAAATAAACAAACTACTCTAAGCCATAATTTAATCACAACAAAGCAGTAATTAAATGCAAAAAGTAAGGGATAGAGAGAAGCAAATGCAAGATAACACCGACATGAGTTCCAGTTGCCAAGTAACAAAATGGACAGACTATACTTTTTGTCTTGTAGTGATCTAGCTATACTGACACTTCAACTTCTTGCATGCTTCACACGTGTGACACTTCTGGTGAGTCACCACTTGCGAGTCAGTTGTGAGTTCCAGTCTCGAGAATGCTCTTGAATGCACACACTTGATCAATTCTTCACACTCTCTCACACACAACCCTTACATTATTCCCACCTCAATACAAGGTTTCTAATTGCTAAATTACAAGCAAATTTAGCATGGAATAAAGCCAACACATGGTTGAATAAATTCAACCTTACAATCTCCCCCTTTGGCTATTCCGTGACAAAACTCTAAAACAGACTCTAAACTTAAAATGTGAGTTAGGAACAGTTGCCAAAACTCACTCACGCCTAACTTTAGATTTGTGAAGCTCTTGAACCATACGGACAAGTTTTCTAGAAAATAATATCACAAAATTTTCATTGTAAGCAGAAATCTTGGAATGCATATGGAGCAAGCACAATACGATCAAGCAAGTATGAATATGACAATAAAGCATAGCTTGACCAAACAAGAATAATCACTATAAAAAGTGACCACAGTGAACATTCACACAGTGAATGAACATCCGAACATGCAAACTAATAAGCTCAATGCAAAGTATCATTTGCATGTCTAACACTCAACCAATGCACTACCACTTAGGCAATTGCATCAAGGATACAAGATCCAACAAGGGCATAAAAGTACTAAAGAGAAGGCAAAACATAATCTAAAAGTACTAAAATGCTACAAAAGCAAAGGTACAAAATAAGCATTGTCAAGTACACAACATAAGCTTAAACCATGAAAAATAAACATAGACTAGAAGTAGCATCAAAAGAAGAAAATGTAATGGCTAAAGGCTTGTTGTAGGTTGCTTTTCTTGCTCTTCATTACATTGCATTGCTTCCCCTTTGATCTAGCTCTCTCTCCCCCTATCATTGCTCTCCCCCTATCATGAACCATCTCCCTTATTTTGTCATGGAATAGCTAGTCATCATCTTTTTGAGCTTCCTTTGGATTTGATCCAATTGAGTTTGGAGAGAGGTAAACTTTGTGTCAAATCGGGTATGTTGAGAGTGCATGATAGATGTGAGGTCGGACAACTTGGTGCTGATGTCTTGCACAGATGCCATTATGTTGTCTAACTTCTCATCATAGGATTATGAACTAGAGCTTGAAACACCATGAGGAACATTACTCTTTTGCTTGACATTCTTTTGGTTGTAGCCTATGATAGCATTGAGAGTGTGAATGTTGATTGGGCTTTGCATAGGATGAAGGTACTCATCATCCAATGTGTGTAATCCGTTGAGCTTCAATATCTTCAAGATGTGGCAACAAAAAGGAAGACAGTTCGTAGATGTCGTCCTCTTAGTAGTTTTGCTCAAAGTGTGGAAGATATGTGAACATATATCAATTCCTTCATCGGTAATCAAGTCATGAAGAAATAGAGCCCGACCAAGATTCATGTATCCGGTGCTTGATAGAGGATAGAGATTGTGAAACATTATCGTAGTGAGCAGCCTCAATTTGGGAGATAACGATGATACCCTGATTGCTTTCCCATTTGAGGATATCTCCAAGTTTTCTCCAAGAGCATCTCGAAGCATGTCAACATCTGGTTCCAACTCATCATACACTAGTGGTTTAATAAAAATCGATCAGTTGACGTTCAGAATGATAGCAAGATAGGAAGTTGTGATAGTGAAGTCTTTTCCTCTTACCCAACTTAGCTCATCCCCATCAAAGATGGCATTTGCATAGAATTCTTTAACAAGCTCTTCATACGAATCTTCAAAGTTGGATAGATGATAGTTCCAATCTTTGGAGGCAAACCATCTGGGAATGTTCGTATCAAGAAGAGACGCTTGTTTAACAACCCTTTCAATCAACATGGGGGCACCCTTGAAATGATTCAGATATGCTTGATATGCAGCATATGATCTAAAACAAGTGTCATTATACACTCTAGCTGAAGATCAAGTCTTCTTCAACTTAGGGGAGAAGCCGCTGAGATCAATTACTGGTTCCTTTCCTTTACTACTTCCTCCTTTCACAGTTGACTTCTTGAAGGGAGACATCTTCAAGCAAAGATCATGAAATAGCAAAGAGCAAGATGAAAAACACGCGGCAACAAACTTGATTAGCAACAATTTAGTACCAAAACCTAAACTTTGAATTAAAACCCTAAAAACTGGAATTTAAAGAGTAATTCAAAAAAGATGACATGAGTAGATGCTAAACATCACAACATGATAGAATTATTGGCATTATTCACTCAACATGTCAAAGATTGTGTGTGTATGCATCATATGCAAAATAGTGTAACTAAGGCATGAAAACATGCAGGGGGCAATGTGTGAAAACACATAATCATATGATATTTTAAAGACAAAGAAACTTGATTATCCCCCACAGTTTTTATACTCAATGGAGTCCAAAAATACACACAAAACATCTATAAGATATTTGTTGGGGGCGGTTTTTTGCACGTAGCCACGTGTCTCTTCCTGGAAGTTTGACTTTGCTAAGCCCGGATTTGTTTTAGGGAGTTCAACCCGGAACTCGACATCGAGATGCATAGGCCAATGGCTTCCTATGTATTTTTAAGCCTACAAAATAGATAAAGCCCAAAGTCTTAGAATCATAATAATGGTTGAAATAAATAAATGATATGCTTAGCATGATAGCTTTGATTAGATGGTGAGTTGATACGTTATTATTATGTATATTAAGTAATGTCCAATGTTAGAAAATAATTAATTAGGTGTCAAATTTCCAACAGTGGGATGAGTCCAATAGTCCATGTCTAGTTGCGGTTCATGGTTCATGTTCAACGTAATAAGGTATGTCTGGCAATGGTAGTTCATTTCCAAAAAATATGTGTCCAATGGTGGTTCATGTCCAAATAATATATGTGCGATGGTGGTAGATCGATTTATTAATATGTATGTTCATTAATGAAGTATTAGTGAGATCATGTTTATTAAATAGTGAGATGGTATTAAAAAAAAACTTGCATCCAGCAGTAAAATAATAATGAATTAACATGTACTTAATAATGTAATCTTGAAAATAGAGAAAGATTGACTTAATTTCATAGTTTGTAGCTCCAGTTGTAGAACAGCAGTGGACTTATGACGTTTCAACAACGTGATAAAACGAGTCTAGCGGTACAATATGATATTATGAGTCCTTCGATGGTGACTTCATGATTGAAGGGGAAAAATCGGTGCAATTGGAGGGAGAGAGAGTATGTACAGCCGTGTGCATAGGTTTGTTGAGTTTATCCCCTTTCATCATGCACTTAAATGACCTTTCTCATGTAATGCTCTTTTAGATTTAGCCAATTATGAGTAATGTTGCCTTATATGAGAATGACTTCTAGTATTGTAAGTTTTTGCCTTTCATGAGAAGGGCTTTTAGCATTGTAAACATATGTCTTCCATGAGAAAGGGCTTTTAGTAATAAGTTCTTGGAAAAGTGTTTGATATGTTTTGAGATGTGTGGAGATGGTAAGAAATATATATATTTTGTGAGATATGGTGTTTGTAATATGTGTAGGAATTATATGTAGATACTTTGTTGGACATGGATCTTGTATGTGTATACTTTGTGAGACATGGAGTTTAAAGATATATGAGAAGTATGTATGGGTATTTTGTGAGGAATGTGTTTGTAAAATATATGGAAGTGTGAGATAGATAATATCAAGGTTAGATATAGTAAATACATGAGATTATAGTTGCTGCTGGAGTGGTTTTTTGTGTTATGTCATGGGTAATGTTGCTTTCTAAGAAGCGAGATTTTGTATGAGAAATAAAGAATGAGATGGAGATGTATTTTTGGGCAGCAAAATGATGAAGCTTCAGAATAATAAAGTGTGGGAGGGATGGATAGTGTGTAATGGTGTGGTGTCATAGATGTAATGTAATGGTGTTATCTAAGAAGAGATATCTTTGTAAGGGAGATGGAGAAGTATGGAAAAGTTAAGAAATATGTGCAGCAAGGTAAATGAAGTTTCAGAATATTGAGGATGAGAGAGGGATGGATCCCCCCTTTAGTGTGTAGCTTAGTTCTCTTTATATAAAGCAAAGTATGTAACTAGATCAAAATTAGTTGAAGAGAAATTCAGCAAATAAGGAAAAGTCCTTGGCAAAGTAAGTGGTTTCATTAGTGGGATTTTGTTTTTTAGCCAAAAGAAGTAAAGTTAGAGACTTAATGGCGCTGTCACAGCTGTTACAGCTGTTATCTATCAAATGATGCCATCTGAATAACATCTTTTGCTTGAAGGGAAAATATTTGGCATTAAATTCATGGTTTTGCTAAAAATGGTAAGATAATCTTTATGAGATCTTTCTATTTCTGGTACCACAGCTGGAGCCACTGCAAAATGTGTCGGAGCTGTTTCAGCTTCTGCAAAAGCTGTTTCTACAAAAGTTGTTTCTGCTTCTGCTGGAACTGTTTGCAGCTTCTACTGGAGTTGTTTTTGCAAAACAGCTTCTGCTAGAGCTGTTTGCAGCTTCTGCTAGAGCTGCTGTTGGTATTTTTGGCTAAGTTTCCTTTTTTGAAAAATTATATGTTTAGTCCATATATAATTTTGGTAAGTAATTGACTAGTTGGTTGATATTAGATGAAGTTTTAGAGATGTAATTATGGTCTTTTTGCATTTTAACCAAATCTTGGAGAGTAAAGAGAGCATTTTATGCTAGATGTAAGATATTAATATATATTTAGCCATGTGCTTGGGATTGATTTAGAAGATAATAATATAATTTATATGAAATACTATAATTACATTTTTAAACTTATATAATACGATGAAGATTAATTTTTATATAAAGAGCATGGGGAGTTTTATCATTTTAACTGTTATGTGATATGAGAGGCTTACCAAATGTTACCTATTGCACATTGATTCGTCAAGGTTCAGGGAATTGGGGAAGACATGCCAAGCAACATGCTTTCCTTTATCAACTTTGAACCACTAGAGCTTTACTAAACATACTTCTTGGCCCTCCAAACCACGACTCCCAAAATTCCCCCGATGAGACTCATGAACTTGGATCATGAGCCAAAAAATGAGATGATGTGCTATGAGCTTGAACCATGGGCTTTAACGCCTTTTATGTAAATATGGGGTCTTTTGGGTTTTAGAAGAGTTTTTTCCCAAAATCCATGATAGTGTTGACGTGGTGATGGTTGCCAATGAAATAAAGCCATGTGGCGTGAAAAATTTGTCCTAGACAACATTTTATCATCAACATGATATGTACAACACAACACAAATTATAGCAAAAGGCATGAGCATGTAGTATAAACATGTAAAACTAGCATTATACTATGAAACTCAACAAAACTCATATATCAAACTCAACAAAAGCATTAAAAATCCATATTCATCAACCATATATCCATATCTCAATATAAACAACAAATCCATGAAAAATAAGGCAAAACTTGAAATAGAGTGAAAGCAATTGAAAACCCATACCTTTTCTTGAAAATTAAGAGACGATTGAAGAGGAAAATGGAGGTTTTGTGAGTGAAAATGACGGTTTTGGGAGAGGGAGAGGCGGAGAAGACAAAGAGGTTTGCATGTGATACTAGGGAAACTGAAAAGTTTTTAAAAAACTGTCTAAAATTTAACCCTATTTGTGCAAAACATGCATTTTTCGCGACTCATATGACTCACGAGCAAGTCGCCAAAATGAGTCACCAAAATCCCTTGTACAAGATTTTGAAAATTTTCTCTAAGTCTTTTTCGTAACTGGGACTTCCACTTGCCAGTGAGTCGCAAACCTCTCTGAGTAACCTCACGACTGGACTTCCACTTGTGAAGTAGTCGCGAAAATGACAAAAACCTAGAATTTTTGAAAAATTTTCTAAGTATTTTTCACAATTGGAAGTATCACTCTCCAGGGAGTCATAAATCCTTCTATGTAAGCTTGCAATTGGGGCCTCGTGACTCGCATGACTAATGAGTAAGTCACCAAAAGGTAGAGTTGAAATTTTTTGAAACAAAACACTTTCCAAAAATAACTAAAATACTCAAAAATCTTTTTGTGTTTGATCAACATATGATTGAGTATGTACAACACATTTAATCAAGTACAATCACACAAATGAATAAGACATTCATTGAACATAGACATGTGTGATGTGGATGGGTATCAAATGTGAGATAGTCCTTAGTCTAACATGAAGCTTCAATGATTAATTCAACCAAGGTATACACAATTAGCACTAAGTAGAGTGACCAATCTCAATTATAGAAATGAGCATATATGACCTCCCACAACGACTTGATTACATAACTTTGAAGCTTTTCATTTGGCTTCTTACATTTCATAACATTTGATCTTTTAGAACATGAAATCTCTTTTTGAGATCGATGCTTGAAATTTTTTATATTTCATTTTTGAGAGTAAGCCTTTGGCTTTTGGGCACCATACATTTTCAATACAAGTCGCTTTCCCTTTTTCAGAGTCAAATACTAGTATGTCGATGGCTTTTGTAGCTCATTATATATTTTCGAGATTTGACGTTGGTTGAGCTATAAGCAAAAACTTAAAAGAGTAGGAAGATATATAGGCACAAGTCTATGCATGTCTCAAGATCAACAAAACTATTGACTAATCATTCATGACAAGTTTGAAGATCGATTTACAACAATCACATAGATGTCAAGATTTTTTCCACAAAGATATGAATGCATAAAGAGCAAGCTAAGCTCGTAAATGCATAAAGCCATTAGTACGGAAGTACAGAGCTAAGCATGCATGTGACAATACATAATAATACCGATCAAACTTTTTGGATTTTCTACATTTTATGTGTTTTTGGATTTTTGACACAAAGCAAGTAAAGATTGATAAAAAAAACAAACAAACAATCAAAGCTTTTAAACAACAAAAATAGTAAAAACATGCTAGAAAAAAAAAAAACTATAAGCAAACAACCAACAATGTCATAACATATCGAAAGAATTAATGCATGGACATGTTATAATGCTTATGCATAAGTACCCTTCTTCACCCACACGGCACGTGTGTTTGGGGTGATATCTTTAGAGGATTGGGTACTTGAGTGACGATTCTTAAATCTTAGGGTGAAGTTGGCCAAACAAGAAGTGATTGTGTCTATCATCTTCATCACATCACCAATATCCGAATCTACTTCTTACCCTTTTGATTGCTTGTGGTTCCCCTTGCCCTTTCCTTGTCCTCTTGGCCTTTGAGAACCCGCATTCTTCAATGCTTGAAGCTTATGGCAATTTGGCCTAGTATATCCTTGGATTCCACAATAATGAAAAAAGTGTTGAGTTTGAAGACCTCTTTGTGCCTTCGGAAGAGACTTCCCTTTTTCTTTGGGCTTGGCCACAATTGGATTTGGAGGCTTTGTCAAAACCTTTTAAGTAACCACATTTGGCTTTTTCTCAACTTTCACACTTTCAACACGAGGGGTTGTAACCACCAATTCTTTGGCTTTAACAAATTTCATCTCCTTAGACACATTAGCGTTTGACCTACTTTCTCCGGTGTAGCCCAAGCCACTTCTATCGGAAGAGGGCTTTTAATATGCAAGCACCTCATCAAGTTTCCTTGAAGCAACACGCTCCACTTTGGCATTAGCTTGAATAACCTCAAGCTCAAGAAACTTGATCCTAGAATAGGCATTCGTTAGCTCTTCATTCATTGTTTCAACTTCACATTTTGTTTCTTTATACCTCACAAGTATGCTCTTGTAATCCTGTTATGCTTTCTTTATTTTTCTAATGGCTACCTTAGCCACTCTAGTATACTCTCCGGTCTTCTCAAGAAGGGAATTGTAGGATTCCTGCAATCCCTTTGCTCCTTCATAGATGGATTCTTCATCTTCATCATCGGATTCCTCTCTAACCCCCATAGACTCCATTTAGCTCTTCCACTAGAGTGCTAAAATCTTCCGAAGAGTCTATAGGTGCAATGGTCATAAACGTGGAATAGTTTCCTTCTCCGTCACAACTTTCTTCGGAATCGGAGTTGAAGCTATCCGAGTCACTTAGGGTTGTAGCAAAGATTTTACCTTTTACCTTCAAATAAGTGGGGCATTCTTTCTTCACATGGCCATTCCCTTTGCACTCATAGTAAGTGACTGCTTGAGATGGAGATGAGTCTTTGGAGTCTTTCTTCTTGAAGTCTTTCTTGTCCTTCTTGAAATTTGAGAATTTACATTTCTTAAAAGACTTCCTATCCTTCTTGAATTTTAAGAACTTGCGAAAGTTCTTTGCAAGGTACGCCACCTCTTTTTCAACCTCATCCTCATCCGAGGAATCTTGAGCTTCAACTCTCTCATTGATCGTCTTAAGAGAAAGAGATTTGCTTTTCCTTTGTGATGGTAGAGATAGCTCATATGTTTGAAAAGAACCGATGAATTCTTGAATCATTATCTTATCAAGGAGTTTGCTCTCTTTGATGGCGGTGACATTGGCACAGAAGCTCTCTGGCAATGATCATAGGATCTTCCTAACAACATTGGAGTCCTCCATCTTCTTGCCCAAGTTAAACTTGCCAATCACCACTTCATTCAATTTTCCATAGGAGTCGAATGACTCATCTTCGCTCATCTTTAATTTTTCAAAGCAAGTGGTAAGCATTTGTAGCTTTGTATCTTTCACCTTCTTGGTGCCTTCATATGTGGTCTACAAGATTTCCCATGCCTCCTTAGCAATTGTCACATGAGAGATCCTGTGAAATTCATCGGGTGAGACACCACAAAATATAGTATTTAAAGCTTTACTATTAGCATTAGCAGCTACAAGGGCTGCCTTATCCCAAGTAGATTTGGCAACCTTCAGCCTAGTCCAACCATTCTCAATAGCAACCCAAATGCTCTCATCAATAGAGCACAAAAATGCATGCATACGCACTTTCCAAAAGGCGTAATTACTCCCATCAAAGAAGGAAGGTGCATTAAGGGATTGAGACCTATCCATCCTAGGGGTCAAGGATCACACTAAGAATATAGAAATCCGTCAAAATGTACTCGTTCTGATACCAATTGAAAGCTCACTTGGTGTGTAAAACACTAGTGAATATTTAGACCCCTAATTTCAATAATACCAACGCAAGCTTATATTCAAACAATATATGTGTGAAATGATAAATATAAGCTATACCCAAATAAACAAACTACTCTAAGCCATAATTTAATCACAACACAACAGTAATTAAATGAAAAGAGTAAGGAATAGAGAGAAGTAAACGCAAGATAACACCGGCACGTGTTATCGAAGAGGAAATTGAAGAACTTGGTGAAAAACCTCTCCACCGCCCTCCAAGCGGTAAAATGATCTACTAGAAAATCAGTTGGGATACATGAATAGCAAAATACCCTCCAAGCCTAATCTACCCAATGCACCTAACCTCTCCAAGCTTCTTGCTCCAACAAGGTTAAGCCTAACCCTGTCTTCTCTAGCTTACCGAATCCTGCAATAAGCCTATTGCATCAACCAAAATGAATTGGTTCTTTCTGAATTGCTTCCCAAACACCAAATAACCTTCTCACTAATATGAATATGGTGAGGTAAGGATTTGGCTAAAAATCCTCTCAAGGGTATGACAATGGAGAGGGTGAGAATAGAGAAATTTGAGAATCACAGGTATAAGGTTGTGGATGAATCAATCTTGTTGTTCTCTATAGTTTATCTCTCAAAATTCTCTCTGGAAGCTCTCTACATTTCATAGGTATAAGCGTATTTATAGTAGGGTATGAGAAGGAATGTGAAAAGTCTTTTTTCTGCAAAACAGGGGGCTTTGGCAAGTGACTCGCGACTGGGATGAGTCTCGAGTTCCAGTCGCCAAGTAACAAAATGGCCAGATTGTATTTTTTGTCCTGTAGTGATCCAACTGTACTAACCCTTCAACTTCTTGCATGCTTCACACGTGTGACACTTCTGGCGAGTCACCATTTGCGAGTCAGTCGCAAGTTTCAGTTGCGAGAATGCTTTTGAATGTACACACTTGATCAATTCTTCACACTCTTTCACACACAACCCTTACATCATTCTCACCTAAATACGGGGTTTCTAATTGCTAAATTACAAGAAAATTTGGCACAAAATAAAGCCAACACATAGTTGAATAAATTCAACCTTACAGTAGACTTTATAGAGATGATAGCTAATTTTCCATTATATTACATACTATTATATTATGGTGTACGAATTCCTTTGATCAAAACGCCTTATAGAAAGTCTCACATTAGTTAGTTGTGACTTTAGTTTAGTTTGATGACTAGATAGTTAGGCATGTGCTAAACAACCTAAACTCTTAAGATCTAGACATGAGAGTGGGTGTCAAAGGATACAAATTGATTAACTGTTGGCTTTGGTATAAATTTAGGACAAAGATTTCTTCCAAGCCAGTTTGGAGGAACCTCCTTTGGTTTATTACTGTTAATATATGAAACTCATCAATGTTTATTACTTAAATAAGTTGCTTGACCTTATAAAAAACAAAGCCACTTGACTCATTAAATGAGTTATGTAACTAAAAGTAAACATGAACAATTTTACTAATTGTCACAATAAGTTGAAGGGATTTTCTTCCTAACTAGTTTAGAAGTAAATTTTTTTTTTTCCTAGTTGCACTGTTTAAGTTTTATACTCTAATTAAGACCCTCATTTTTTCAAAAAAAAAAAAAAAAGAAAAGGGTTTTTTCTTCCATGTCAAAATGATTGTGACAAATACGCTTGATAAGAAAGCATCAAATTTGTCATTTAGTAACAATAATAAATAAATAAATAAGGTTACCATCAACCTAATCTCTTTCTTAATTGACTCTACCCCATTTTGTCCTGTAGTGCTCCAGCTAGCATGACTCTTCAGTTCCTCTGCATGCTTCACACGTATGCCTCCTTCGACGACTTGCCAACCACGAGCCAGTTGCGAGATCCAGTCGCGAGGCCCTGCTGAGTGCACACTCTTGAGCTTTTCTTCATAGTCTCTCACATACTACCCTTACATAATTCTCACCTAAATACAGAGTTTCTAAATACTGAATTACAAGCAAATTTGGCATAGAATCAAGCCAATAGAATGGTTGATTAAATTCAACCTTACAGCCTAGAACTAATGGGTATACTTTTTATAATGTCCACTTCATGGGGTAGAAATAAAGCTTCAATGACCATAGCTTTCCATTCTGCAGTAGCGGCATTTATCAAGTCTTGCACCTGGGTATCTGCATGTAGAAACATTCTTGGAGAAGTTATCTTGTACGTGGATAGGCTTGGTAACCACCAGTCCTCCCAAATGCAAATATTAGCCCTTTCCGACCCTCCACCTCACCCATCTTTAACTAATTGTTGTGCCGCCATTATGCTTAGCCATGTGTAAGAGGAATTATTACCCATAGAAGCATGTACAAAATTACACCTTGGGAAGTATTTGGCTTTCAAAACTCTATATACTATTGAGTCATGCCCTACTTGGAGTCTCCACCCTTGTTTTGCCAACAAAGCCAAATTAAAAAGTTTTAGGTTCTTAAAACTCATGCCTCCTTTTGACTTTGGTTCACACATCTTCTCCCAACTCAACCAAGGGATCTTGTTTTCCTCCTTTCTTTGCCCCCACCAAAACTTCCTTACCATTGCTGTCAGTTCTTCAGAAAGGGAGTCCGGTAACTTGAAACAACTCATGGTGTAGGTTGGAATAGCAAGAGCCACAGCCTTAATCAAGACTTCTTTTCCAGCTTTGGACAACATCTTCTCCTTCCATCCAAACAGTTTCCTACCAAGCTTCTCCTTTATATCATTAAATGTGCTTCTTTTGTTTCTTCCCACAAGTGATGGTAGGCCTAAATGCTTTTCATGTTGCTTAATTACTTGGGCTCCGAATCTTCTTTTTATCTCATCCTGTATCTCCTTAGGGGTGTTGCTACTAAAGAATAGGGAGGTTTTTGCCCTATTTAGTTGCTGACCTAAGGCTCGTTCATAGACCTCCACAGCTCTCTGCAGTGAGTCACATTCAACCAATGATGCTTTGTAGAAAATGAGGCTATCATCTGCAAAAAATAAGTGGGACAGCTTTGGACCTCCACGGCATATTGCAATCCCATCCGTGCTTCCATTGCACGTCGAAGCTTTAGTCAAGGTTGATAGTCCTTCTGCACACAATTAAAAAAAATAGGGTGACAGGGGGTCTCCTTGTTGAATGCACCTAGAATGAATAATACGACCCCAAGGGCTACCATTGATCTTTATGGCATAGGTAACAGTAGTGACACATTGCATAATCAACTTCCGCCATTTATCAACAAAGCCCAGTTTTTCCATGATTTTTTCCAAGCAGGTCCACTCCACCCAATCATAAGCCTTACCCATGTCGAGTTTGATAGTCATCTCTCCAACTTTACCTCCTTTCTTTTTACTAATATGGTGCATGGTCTCAAAAGCTACCAATACATTATCAATAATTAACCTTCCATGCACAAAAGCACTTTGGGTGTCACTAATAATGGATGGAAGAAATTTTTTCAACCTATTTGCTATTGTTTTAGAGGCAAGCTTTTAAACAACATTACAAAGGCCTATGGGCCTATAATCAGAAACTTTTTTTGGTTCCTTAATTTTTGGAATAAGCACAACATGCGTTTCATTAAAATTAGGGGGAGATATACCATGATTGAGGAAATCCAAAACTATAGTTATGACAACCTCACCACATATACTCCAGAAATGTTGGAAAAAGATGGGGGGCATGCCGTCAGGGCTTAGGGCTTTAAGGGGGTAAATCTACTTCAAAGCCACTCTAATTTCCTGTGCTGTAAACATTCGGGTTAGCTCTTCATTCATGGACGTAGTCACTTTTGGTTGGATGGCATTTAGAATCTCAGTAAAGTCATCTGGGTTGCTTGAAGTGAAAAGCTTCTTAAAATAGTCTACCGCGATCTCTCCTATGCACTTCATCCTCTTACCATCTCCCATGATCATCAACCAAACCCTTAATATAGTTTTTTTGGTATCTTGCTAAGGCTTTGGCATGAAAAAAGTTGGTGTTCCTATCTCTCTCTTGAAACCAATTCAGTCTTGATCTCTGTCGCGACATCTTATCTTCTTTATCTATCTAACAATTCAGATCAACTCTGGTATTCCTCATAGCAACGATCAAGTCTGGACTAGCTGGTTGTAATTCCAACCATTCAAGCCTACGTTGTAGTTCAGCTATTTTCCTTCCAACATGGCCAAATTCCTCCTTGTTCCAAGCTTCTAGGTCATGACGACACTACTCTAAACATCTCTTCAGAATACCCACAGTGCCTGATTGTATCCCCACTTCCCATGCAGCTTTGACAATATCCTCACACCTGCTATCCTTTAACCACATTGATTCGAATCTAAATGATTTCTTTATTTTCTTTTGCTTCTTTTTCTGTACTAAATGGAGTGAGAGTTGTGAATGGTCTGATGATGACAATGAAAGGTGGTATACTTCAGCTGTGGGGAATAAGTCCATCCATTCCTTGGTGGCCAGTGCCTTGTCGAGCCACTCTTGAATTTGGGTGCCATCAGTCTACTGATACAACCATGTGAATTTCAGTCCGATGAAATCCACCTCTCGAAACCTACAATGGTGTATGGCATCAGTAAAAATCTCCATCTGCCTTCTTGGTCTGGCTCGTCCTCCTTCCTTTTTCGTTAAACCAGTGATCTTGTTGAAATCACCAATTGCAAGCCATTGTAGCGATGATGTACCCTTGAGATATTTTAGTTTGGCCCACAACTCTGGTCTTTTCGCCTTGTCGGGGTTACCATAGAATCCCGTAAGGTGCCAGCAGCCCCCATCCCATCCACCTTCTACCTATGCATCCATATGATCTTGATAGTACGTCTTAACCTCCACTTTGATCCCTTCCTTCCACAACATGGCCAAACCACCTTTACTACCATCACTAGGGACTATTAATCCATGCTTCATCTTGCATCGATCCTTCACTTGCTCCATCCATTCTCTATTAGACTTTGTCTCCGTCAAGAAGACAATATTGGGCTCCTCCTTATTCACCACCTTTTCTAAGGCTTGAACTATCCGGAGGTTCCCAAACCCCCGGCAGTTCCAGCTTAAGAAACTCATTGGTCTCGTTGGGGCTGCCTAGCAACCACCGTCGCTTCTACATAGTCATCATCATCAGCCATCTTCTTCTTTTTTTCTTGTATTTGCACCTCCTCTACATCTTTGTTTATACCCTCAAACTTTCTCTTCGAACCAAACTCCACGTCCAAAGGAGTGCATGCACTATTGCATGGGCTTTGGCTTATTTTCCACATCCCCTCACTTGCACCCATGCCTCCCTTTTTTATTTCTTTATTTTGAGTCAGCATTGGTCCATTATTGGGCCTTAGTTTCCGTTTTCCTTTACTACAACTCTTATTGGGCTTTTTTTCTTTCACCCTTACCGAGCTCGTTTTAGTCCAGCCCATACTAAACTCCACTTTATTATTCACGCCTCCTGCCTTGGTATCTAATAGCTTTCCATTCAACTCCCTTATTTGATTTTATCAGATATGATCACCCTCCATAACTGTAATATCTACTAGATTACAGCTACTGGCAACCTGATTTACTGGAATTTCAGGATCAACTATCTTTGAATTCGGTAACGTAGGATCATTAAGGATATCATCATCAATGTCCTTTAAGATTTCCTCAAAATATAGGATATGCTCCCGTGAATCATGCATTTCAAAATAATTCTTTCATTCATCACCCTCCGTCACTCTCCCTCCGCCGTTCATCTCCATCGACGCTGCAATCAGTGAGTTAGTCGCTCCCATTCCAAAACCCCAGTTTGTCATCTCGGTCTTACTTGGGACTTCTGTCGCCACCTTACCATGTTGCGCCACCTCCTAGAAATGTGGTTGTGGCTTTATCCTCCCTGGTTGATCATACCCCTGTACCTCCCGACTGTCTTCTTCACATGGTTGAACTGAGGAGCTCTAATCCATGAGCCAAACTGCTGCTTTTCAATCCGTAACGAACCTCTACTGCTTAGCCACAAATCACAATCTTTATTGTCGTGCAAAACTAAGCCACAACAGTAGCATATGTTAGGCAAGCACTCATACATAAACGCTGCCCAACCTTCACCCAAATGATCCCAAGATATTCTCCTACCTCTGCACAACGACTTCATGATATCAACCTCGACTCTCACCCTCATGAAGTTTCCACCTTTCATTTCTCCAACATCCTTTGGCCGACTGACTTGTCTGATTGTTTCTCTGATACTAAGCACCGCTTCCATCGTTAAGAGCTGAAAAGGGAAATTGTGAATCTGAACCCAGAAAGTGGCTGACTCGAAAACTAGTTCGTTAACTGGTACTGCCCCGTCATAGGGCAGCAATGCCACCAAATGCTTATCAAACGCCCATGGTTGCCCTTGTATGACTTTCTCTGCATCCACTTCCATCTCAAACGTAATCAATAAAATGTTATCCTTGCCATCGCATACCTCAAAGTTCCCCCTGGTTTGCCATATTGGTTGGAAAGTCTTAGCCACCACCTAGACATTTACATTCCGACGAGTAAAAATTTTTACGGCCAAAATAGCACCCACCTTCTTTTTATCCCCCTTTACCTCTGTCAACGAAAGGATCTTCCATCTTGAAGTCAGGTCCTCCATTCTAAGGCTCTCACCACCACAACACCAAGCACCCAAACAGACAAAAGAGATAGAACAAAACCTTACTAGTAGCTTAGGAGACAAAAAAAAAAAAAAAAAAAAAAAAAAAAAAAAAAAAAAAAAAAAAAAAAAAAAAAAACCCACCTAGTAACGGAGTTACTAGAAGGACCTCAACATCTGTTGGAAATGTAGACCCCTTAAACCAACCAGATTGCGTAGCCAAGTTGTTACTTAGTCAAATTAAACAATTCTAGGTTAAAACAATCAAACAATCATATCAAAATAATAAAGCAGTGGAATAATAAAAAACATAATGATATAATCACCAAGGAAACCACACGGTAAAAACCTGTGGAGGATTTGACCCACCGATCCTAAAGGAAAACCTGAATCCACTATGAAAGAATCGAAGTGCATACAAAAGGACTACAAGCTCCCCGCTCGACTTCCTAATGCTACCCACCAGTAGAACTTACTGACACGACCACGTGCAAGCTCCGAATCCATGGACTCCTTCTTTCTTGGACTCTTCAATCAAGTACAAGCACCCCCGCTTGATATTCTTTAAGTTCTTGAATCTGCAACTGAATGATTACCAAGTTCTTGACATAATCTTGAATCTTGGAAACCCTAAGTATATGTGAAGGAAAGCTCCTCAATGATCTCACAAGAGATTCACATAAACAGCAATATGAGCAACAAAGACCTTAGAGAGGTTTGGGTACAAAACCCTAGATACAAAAGAGACACTCTCTTCTCTCTCTCTAAAAGCTCTCCAAAACGTGGTTTAGGGTTTCCTCTATATAGTGGGAAAATTAAATCTGAAACCCTAATCCTTAATGGGCTTAAGCTGCTGTTTGGGCCGACTTAAAATTCTGCAGATACGATTTTCGATCAATCGAGCCTGTTCTTCGATTGATCGAACCAGGCAGTATATGAAGTCTTCTTCCTGTAGCTTGTATGTTCTTGAATCTTGACTTGAATCACCTTGAGCATTGTCTAATAAAACCTATAGACTCTAAGATCTATATCTAGACAAGTTTGTGTTCACGATTTGCCAATTGTTCTAAACATTTAGAACCTAACAACATCCTTCCCCAAAGGAAAGGAAACACACTACTACAGTAGAGAGAGTATAAACACTGCTCCCCACCGAGAACTTCATATAACCGATGCTTAGTTTAATTGTTCATATCCATTTTTTATTAATTATTTTTTCCATGTGAATTAATTAATATCTTAAATAAAAATTAGAATTCGGACCATTAATAGTGACTCATCTAAAGATAACCCTAAACATCATTAATAAAGAGTAAGGCCCAGACACATTGTGCTAATTAATCACATATCCAATACAAAAGAAGGAACAAGTTGTCTTTAATAAAATGAAAAGTCTCTAAACCCATCTTATTAATTAGAGAAGAGAGCAAAAAAATTTGAGCACGCATTAATTAGTAACAAACTATCACTAGTTCACTATAGTCTATAGTCTTATCAACGTGATATGAGAAATGTTATATCCACAACATTTTTACAATACTTTCATAATAAATCTTAGTTAGCAGATTGTTACAGGTTTAGTAAAATTTGTTGTAAAAATATTGTGGATGTAACATTTCTAGCATGATATTCTCCCAAAAATGAATTTCTCCTTTTAAAGCAACCACCCAACCAACTTTTTCCTTAAACAAGCACTAAAACTTATTGAAACTTCCTTTGGTGTCCTAGTGAGAAAGCTTACAGAAACTTTCTCCTATACATCTCAATTCTCAAGCCCCAAAAAGAAAAATGTTACTAATATTTTACAACTATTAAGGTGACAGATTGTTAATGATAGATAATAAATTAATATAAGTAATGAACCCAAATGAGATCTAATAAAAACTTGTTAATTCGATTATTGTGAAATTTATTGTTTGTAGCATTACTCTTTATATAAAAGAGAAGCAATGAGATAAATTATTATGTGGTGTTCATACGAAGTATGTGAGTGTGACTATAAACCAAGCAAACTGCTTGCATTACCATCTTGGCCAAGAGTAGAATTACAGCCAGCAATGTGAGAAATTTCCAAGACCGAAAAACGTAAAGCTTCAAGAATTTTCCAATTTTATAACTCCTTCAGTCCATCTCCCATTTTGGTACTTATTCGCATTTTTAATAGCTTTGTTAGACATTAGTTAGGTATTAATTAGTTAGGGGATATTGGGCTTTTGCCCTTATTTTGCGAAAATAACAACACTTTGTCTATGTTTTTAAATTATTTAAATCTATTTCCCTGTTTTAGTACTCGATTATCTAACAATCGACTTACCCACAATACTTGACTATACTAAAATTAGGTTCTATGTAACTCGATTTTACTATGGTCGAGTTTATTTCACATTTTTGCCACGTTGGATTTCCACCGTGGCTTTTCCCAAATTTTTAATTAAGCCAAAACTCGATCCTAATAAAATCGAGTTCTTAAGGGAAATTTACATCACCACAAGTTGCACGTGAATTTTTTTGGTCGTGTATGTAACCCAATTAAAGGAATATCAAGTACACTAAAGCATACTCGACCTTAAAATAATCGAGTAATGCTGCTATACACTTCTCCATTCACAGATTCACAGATTTTCCTCATTTTCCTCACAGCTTCTCATCACAGATCCACAGCTATACATCCTTGGATTCGGTGTTATCTCTCTATCATCCCAGGTAAAAAACTCATATCAGAATTTGGTGCACATAAATAATTTTATGGCATAGGTGAGGAGTAGTTTTAGATATAGCAAAAGTTTATCATCCATAATGTATTTTCATATTAGAGAAAAAATTTCGTTTGATAGGTTATATTGCTTGTGCTTTGGTATTTTGTTGAATGAGTGTTATATGAGTACATTGGAGTTATATTGGTTCTTTGGTATTGTAAATTTTAATTACAAAAAATGAAAAATATTTAAATTTTCTAGAAGTAATGTACAATAAATCTTATTTGGGCGATGAGTGTTATGTGAGTACATTGGGGTTGTATTGGTTCTTTGGTGTTGTAAATTTTTATTACAAAAAATGAAAATCTTTAGATTTGCTAGAAGTAATGAACAATAAATCTTAATGCATTTCATACTTCATGTTGAAAAATGAAAATTTAAAAAATAGAAATTTGCATTATACAACCGAAGGTGTATGTAGGTAGTAAGTAGAAGTTCTTATTTTGCAAAAGTTGAACGTACATAATCATCATTATCAGACATTAACAATAACACTGCGTATTACACACAACATGTAGACATTAACAACAACGTCTAATCTTTGTAGGTAGAAATTTTTAAAAATCATCATTGCTTTAATCTGAGAAGTTTCAAATATCTTTTTCATCATCTAACGAACTAATTTCATTAATAGACTTGATGGCTCGCTCTTGTGCCTTCCCCTGTAGATGTTTCCTAGCTTTTTGGATTGCATGAAAACGGTCTAGTCGCCTTTGCATTTGATTATTCTCCTATTCAAGACGAGCAAGTATGTTGGCAGGTTCGTCTCTAGGTAACTCAACTGAACATGCCTTAGGAACTCGTAACCCATGCCATCGACAATATACCTCCAATTCACACCTCTTCTCGTATAGGGTTGACCATGGTGGTTCTACTGTGGTGAACTCTATTACGGTGGTATCTATACTCATTTTTGTAGGTTGCTGACCATGATGTGTCCGACGCTTCTAAAACTCTTGTATGTGTATATTGAAGCATTAACGAAATCTCTTTTCTTTCCAACCCATTTCCCTTCAGATTGGTCTGTGTATATCCGTAGTTGTTGCTCTATTGGAACTTGTGATGATGCATTTGTGAAAGTAGATCCAAACTTGTTTCACACTATACGATTTGATGTTAAGGCATTGCGACTTATAGCTTAATCAATCTAAGAAGTTAGTGGGGTAGAAATAAATCATTATTGTGGTGCATTTATAACCTCATTTCATAGTCCAAGCATTATCATATATACGAGTTATTAGGGCTTGTCATGTCAACATAGGCTGGAAAAACAATATATGAATAGGATTATCCATTTTCCCAATGTTACAGTGATATTTCAACATGCGTGCAGTAGTTACAGTGTACTTGAATAGTGCTTCATCTTTAATTGACACAGTTCTATGCGTTATGCACTAGGGTACGAATATTCATATATTTACGTTATGGTCACATGTAAGTGTTAGCATTTAATTTCTAGCATGTAATAGTACATAAATTTATGAATGTCTTTGTCGCATACCATCTTATGCGGCTATACATTATTTACCAACAGTTGATGCACATTGTTAACTCGATCATTTGATGTTATTGTATTCAGCGTCAATGTCTGGTTTTGGCAACCCTTTAATCTATAGGCCTCACAATGCATTCACCGCGATGGGTTGTTGCTGGGTATTGGAAGATGAGTTCAACTATCTAATCGATTCGAATCTGCGAAATAGTGCACGGGTTGGCAATAGTATGAGGCAAGAGTGGGCTTGGTTACTTTGTGAACATGAAATGTTTTATGATGAGTTGGTCGATTATAAGTTGCCAGTGCCTCGGCAACTCGCATAGCAGATGCCAAGAGTCATGATAGACGAACTTTGTACAACATTGAATCGCATAAAAGAATAAAATAATCAAATGAAAATACGTCTTAATCAATATCAGACCCAAGTTGAGATTTGAGAATTTGTGGAGTGTAAATTATACGAGCAAGCACAATACATGCAATCAATTTTTGCAACAGACATTTATCAGTCGGACGCGGAGATATTAGATGAAGAGTGTAGTGGTCTAATTGGACTTTGTTGTATAACTATTTTCGTTAACTATGTTTTAGATGTATGTGTGTCACTGTTGTTGTGTTCGTACTATGTAGGGAACAATGTTTACTTTTAGGGGACAACGTAAACCTTATTATTGTCAGTACAAGCATGCACGTTATTTGTAATCTTGAATGACTATTTAGGGCAAAGAGGTAGACAATTTATTATAAGCATAACACATAAAACTTAAATATTCTCACAGAGGATGTTTTTTAATATGCATCTATTGCATATTGAACCAATTTATAATACGCATAATACAAAAAACTTAAATATTCTTACACACAATGCCATTAATATGCAAGCACTACATATCAAACACTAACAGTACTAACATTATTAACTTAATCCTAGACATAATACACACACCACATAGAACCCAATTAGGCAGTGCCTAACATAGGTGTCCATTCTGATAGGTGGTCCTCATAGTTAAGGACATTATTACGTTCCGCTGGTGTGAGTTGCTTGTTGGTTGTGGCAGCCAGTTCTTCTGCAAGCTGTAGCATGTGATACCTGCACCTACGGAGTAACATCAAATTGTTACCTGAACACATACTACCTGCACCTACGCAGCTAGCACATGTGTGGCATGCTTTATCGTGCACTTTGGCCCCTTCCATCTAGTAAACATACAGTTTTGGACAATGCTCATTAGGTATTTACACAAATATGAAACAAAACCTCTACTCTCAAAGAAGATTGAAACAAAAATTGAATGAGAAATAGTGGTTTGATAGCACATGGAATTCTTGTAATTTACTGATAAGCCTAATACTTATGCCACTAATTTATTCACTTTTATCATTGTGCGAAGAAGCTGTTAAAATTCATGTGGCATAGAGCCTCAAAACAAATTGATAGACAACGAAAATGAGATGAACATGGCGAACATTATCATTCTATTCCTGCACTGTTGATTTTTACCAGTTTTCATGTTTTTAAATTTCCAGTGTCCTTTCTAAATCTTGAATTTGATGGAGAGGATTAATTTCATAGATAAGATTTACTAGTTTTCTTTTTCAATGATAAGCATCTATGTTTACAATGTTGTTGCACAATGAAGCAAAAATGTTTTTCCATATTTTTCTCTACATTTGGCTAATGGAGAATGCAAACACACACACACAAAAAAAAAAAAAAAAAAAAAAGAAATTGAAGGAAAATTTCCCTAATGAGGAAACTGAATTATCCTTTTCACTAACACATGCTTAAACTAAATTATGGAAAAGATTAAAAAAGAAAAAAAAAAGAGGAAAAAAAAAAAAAAAAGAACGTACTTATTGGCGAGGCCTACACCAGCTGTTGTGGCAGCCTTGTAATAGGGCATATCAATGGGAACCTCAAATACGGCCACAGATACACCAATATCACTGCTCCTCCAATCTGCATCGCCTTCATTTTTGATGCCTTACATAGATGCCTATACAGCCAGACTAATGCTGCACTACTCCAACTATACTTCTTCGCATCACTGATTGGGTTTAAGAATTGTAGAGGCATCATCAACACCCGGTCTACTGACTTGTCCATAAATACTATAGACCCCACCCAAACCAGTATGTGATAGCGGGCATGTTTCTACACTACAGCGTCAATAGCATCCGCAGCTAAGGGACCTCTGAACCTTTCCTGAAGCCAGCTGACTCTTATCCTCACCCCAGTAAGGATAGACTTGTTTTCATTGGGGTGCGATATCGGGTCTGGAGGTTGATAACCCAGTAACTAAATGCACAACGCACTCCAATTCAACTTTGTCTTCCCAACCACGGGCAACCCATCAACGGGAACCCCTAGCATCACCTCAATAGCTTGTAAGATGATACCCATTTCTTCATGAGGTAAGTGGAACATGTGCGTCTCTGGACGCCAACACTCGACCAATGCTATGATCAACGCGTGATCAACTTCCAATTCTGGAACCTTAAATAATCCTTCCAAACCCGCCTCAGTTATGTAACGGGTGATCTGTGGGTCTAGCCTACCCTAGGGTAATGAACAAGATCGGCGTTAACACTTTAGCACGCTTGGTACTACCTGCACACGAAAGAGCGTTATGTTAGGATAGTGCACATGAAATAACTATAAGAATACTATATAATAATAATATGCAAGAAACAGTAGGCTAAATGTTGCTAGAGAGCAATAAACATTGAGAACTTTTTGTAATATGTTAGGATGTTAAGTGGTTATTTAGTCTAGTTCAATAGTAGATAAGATCAAATCAGGTTGATTTTTTTGCTGCACTCTAATACAACTTGTATAAAAAGGCATTTAACCTTCTATTGTAATCAGTAAGTTTTGAAGTTAATAAAATATGTAGTCTTGAGTGCTATTTGAGAGAACTAGGTGTTTTTTTTTTCATAGGTGCTATCCACCTATAAGCTTCTGTAATCAACTTGCATCCTAATTAATCAACCAAGCCAAAATAGCCACCCTACTTATCATTCATTTACTGAAGTATGTTCAATAAACCATGAAAGAACCAAAATATTAAGAATATTAAGAACAGTAGTTTTAGTAGCATCAAGGCTAGTATAAAGCTTCTCATTATATATATATTTTTTACTTACTAGAAAAAATCATTGTTTAAGTTTAAGAAAATTAAAGAATAATAAGGGCTCATTTAAATCTTGAGGATATATTTTCCAGTGCAGGTTGACATACAGATATCAATATAAATCATGCACATGAGATCAATAAATCCAAATTGGGATATTGTCCCATAAAATGTATGTGGACACTTCATGCTAAATTAAACCTATGCAAAATTTTAATTTGGATTAAATAAAATTCTGCCCAAATCAAAAGAGAAAATGATACCATTTCCAACATCTATTTACAAATAATCAAAGAACCCCACAAATAGAAAAAGATACCATTTCCAAATGTCTGAAGTTCAGTAAAACTATGTACCTGACCGGCGGTGGGCCTCCCCCACAGTGGTGTGGATCAATAATCCAGTTGCCACCTCAACTATGTAGCATCCTTGGGTCTAGGATCCACATTTGACAATAGCTGCATATTTGACAGGCATGCAATCATGTTAATAAACCATTGATCTCAGGCAGACATTAACAAAATGACACTTAACTATTACAAAATGACACGCAAGCAATAATAGTAATATTGCAAATAATAAAAATAATAAAAATGCTAAAGCTGTATAATACAATATAAAATAATAAAAATGCAAATAAAATATCTCTTTACCATAAAAGCCATTAAAAGATATGGGTAAATGCTGAACATTGAAAATGGACTTTTTCTTGATACTTTTATGTTGTGATAACCCAGTTTATCATGACATAAAGAAACATATCAATGTAGATGATCATCACTTAGGACAAGATTTCAGCTTAGAAACATACGAGCTTATACAATATGTCTAATCAATTGTAAAAAGTAGGTGGGCTTTCTATCCAAAAGCAGTGCACTAACTTCTGAGATGTGAGATGCTATATTGGGACTTCATGGTCTTCGTACTATTTTTGGTCTTTTATGCTGTTTTACTATCCTTTTAAGTTGTACTATCCTTTCTTTCTTATTGTATCCAAAATGGGTCCAGTCAATGTTTCATATCAAGCACTAGTAGCTATTCGTTTAAAAATGTAATAGATGCATAGCCAACCTCAATTCCCACAAGTCTAACTAGGTCAAGTTTTGTATTACATCTTGCTCCACTTCGATTAGAGAATGAGCTAGAACCAGCAAATTTAAAAAAAAAAAAAAAAAAATTAGTCTAAAATGTTTGATTGTAGGCTATTTATGATCAAACCTTAGCCTAATTTTTTTTTTTTTCCACATGTATACAATTTGGGGTCTAGAAGTTAAAGCAATGCATTTGAAAAAATGTAGATTTCCATAGAAAAGCATGTGATACAATTTATAGAAATATTGCTAACCGCATTGTCAAGATCCTTCTTACATTATTTCTTCATTTCTTTTGTAAAAAGGCTACTACATCAAGCTAACAACTGACAGTCACTACAACAAAAATGTATTTTCAGTGACGAAAATATTCGTCACTAAAAGTCCAATTTTTCATCGCCAAGGACCTTTAGCGACGAAATCTACTAATTAGCAACAAAATTCATTTTGTCACTAAAACCCCGTCGCTAAAAGTCTTGGTAATGAAAAATTTCGTCACTAAAAGTCCGATTTGTTAAGAAAAAAAAAAATTTAGCAATGAAAACATTTCGTCGCTAAATTTTTTTTTTTCACTAAAAACACTATTCAGCGACGAAAATATTTCGTCACCAAAAATACTTTAGTTTATTAAATCATATTTAATGGCTAACAATTTCATCACCAAAACTATTTTCGGGTACATACAGTGACGAAAAAGTTCGTCATTAAAACTATTTTTAAGAAAATCCAGGCACATATAGTGACGAAAATTTTTGTCACTAAAACTATTTCTTACAAAATTCTGCTACATTTAGAGACAAAATATTTCATCACTAAAACAATTTTTAATTGCTATATTTGGTGACGGAAAAATTCGTCGCTAAAACTTATTTTTTGTTTTTATTTTTTTCATAACTTTGATATTAACCTGTAACCTGTCATTACATTATTAAAACCTCACATTTGAATAACACATTTATTTCAACAACACATTTATAAAAAAAACAATCTATACATTCCGCAAGTAAAAAATAAAACTAGTTTTCAATTCAAACTCCTTCCATGCAATAATTGTTTGCAACACATACAATAACACAAGATGTTTTATACCAATACAAAAAGTGTAGCATAATATAATGAGAACCAACAGAAGATGTCCTTAAATGTCTTCAAGTCACATGACTTCTAATGGTGCTTCCCTTTTCTCAAAAGTCGACTAAAAAGCTACCTTAGACAGGTGGAAAGCTCCTCTATCAATTACGAGAAGGCACTGGTACATAGCTCTTGATTCGAGAATGGGTACTTCAGATAAGAAAGGCGAAACTTTCCCCTTAATTCCTCCATACTTTGGAGATACTAGAAGGAAGAAGGTGCTTGCATCGATTAGTTAACCAGCCTATATGCCCCGATTCGATTACTTGCTTTGGCTTGGCTTTGCTTGGATTCTTGGTATGAGTTTTGATCATTAGCTTTAGCGGCATGTGCTTATTGTTTTGTATGTGGGTTTTCTGAATGCCCTAAAAGCCACCAGTAAGAAATCTGCACAAATATAAAAACAATACTAAATTAAAATCATAAAGTAAAAACATTAACTATGTTATAAGAAACATTTCTAATAATGCATTAAAAGTAGCCACACCAATGAATTAAAATCACAACTCCTAATGTATAAGTTGTAGAAAGAAAATATAGATTTTCAAGTGTAATATAATACAATTAGTTTCAAACAATGCATTAAAAAAATTAGTCACACCATGTAGTGCGGGTCAATTGCTAAAATAAAGTACTAACCAATAAGTATTTTAACTTGAAGATGAACCACCCCCATAGGTAAGAGCGTCATCATAACCCTTGCTCCTCAAAAAGTTAATAATATTCTT
The DNA here is from genome assembly GCF_002906115.3 of Quercus suber. Taxonomy (NCBI): domain Eukaryota; kingdom Viridiplantae; phylum Streptophyta; class Magnoliopsida; order Fagales; family Fagaceae; genus Quercus; species Quercus suber. The sequence continues at coordinate 300,899 of NW_027070108.1, forward strand.
TTGGACCTCTTCTTGCTTAGCTTGCACCTCTTGGTCCCTAGCTCTTGCCTCTGAGCTCAATTGTCTCATTTTCTAGACAATGGATATATTCCACTAAGGAACTAGATGAGGCAGTGGTTACTAGAGAAGAGGAAGGTCTCATGCCAAGTCCTTTTACAATATCGGACTTTTTAAAAACCAATTCTACCCAATTAGAAGTAAATTGCGTTTTGTCAAAGGATTAGCCAATTCTATATTGACATATGTTCCTAACATAATTCACATATCTCCTAACAATCTCCCCATTTGGCAATCCTTGACAAAACCACAACAAACAAATGAACATATGAAAGAAGCCATAAATCACTCAACTCATACTCACTTGTTAAATACAATAAAATCTATCCTAACACAAACTCTTGAAAATTTTTACTAGAAGAGAGTTCATGGCAATAAGACTTTGACAACCTGTAATTCTGAAACACTTTAAACAAAACTCATCACGGCATCTTAGTGTGAAACAGAAATAAAAGATTGCATACAATATATAATAACCATGTGCATAAAGAGAAAAAAGAAACAACACATGTAAAGATAGGTGAAAGAACTATAATAACAACCTCATCATATATATATAACATCATAAGTACAAGGTTTGCTATCACAAAATAAGAACAGTGAATCTAAAACATAAGAAAAGAAAGAATACGTAAGTCCTCACTACATTCCTCAAAAAGAAAACACCTCCCCCTAACAAAAATCTCCTATGCTAACTCCCCCCCTTTGTACATGACTACTCTTATATCCAAAACTACTCCTATTTTTTGTTACGAATGACAAAGGGTAAGTAAATCAAGTAGTCATTGTGTTGTCACCAGAAGAGCTAGCATCCTCATCCTTATCATCATCATCGTTGGAGTCACCATCATTGTCGGAGTCTTTAGATACCTCTGGAGAAGGAGAGAGAGACTTTACAAAGCCACCAAGGTGAGCCTGCCATCGAGCAATACGGCCAACACCGATGTTCACCCGACACAACTCATCACTAAGTGTGTCAAGGCGAGCATCCATGCACTGCAGCTACACCATGACAGCCTCGAGGGTCACACCATCCGCCGATGAAGAAGCTACAAATGTGGAAGAAGCAGAACAATCTGGAGGAGTCGCTGTCTCTATCTGTGGCTGCTTTGGTCGAAGTTGGGCCTCGCTCTGTTTAACGGTAACAGCATTTATGGCATACATAACCAAAAAATAGAGAGACTTGGGATAGGCGACAGAAATATGGCGAAGAATCCGCGTGATAGCTGAAGGAAAAATGAGCTTATCGCAGGTCACTGTATCCCTATAAACATCTATAAGGGATAGAATGAAGTAAGAGGGAATATCAATGGTAATCCTCTCAAGGAGGTATAACAAAAATTGAGCCCAAAGCTCTGTGATAGAGTTATAGTGAGACAATAGATGGAGAACAAATTTCATCACCATGTTAAGGAACCTCGGACCTTTTGTAAAGCCCAAGCAAGGGGTGTTTTAACGGTCTCCCCAAGAAGAAGATGTCTCACAAAAAAGAGACGAGAGTTCATCTTTGGACACAGTCCTTAAACGATCGCAGCAAGTGTAGTCAGGATGCGCTACCCTAGGAATATGTAGCACCTCAGTTACAATATCCAGAGTGACTACGATTCACGTACCTCAAACGCAAGTGACAAAATGAGGTATTGAATAATTGAATCCGTTCATATTGGATTAAAACTCATGTATGATCACGGAGTGACAAGTGACTAGGATGCCACACAGTGACTCTCAACCCCTACTTTAGATGACAGTGGAAAGGTCAGTATTGGAAAAGTCCAATAGAACGACTTGGCGTTTCGAATGAATGCCTTGTCATGAGAAGTTCTCTGAAAAGTCCTTACGGGCTTTATCATCACAAAACCAAACGTGAGATGGAGTAGAATTAGAGGGGGAAGAAGAAGAAGATGCCTCGGAACGAAGAGGGTTCCAAGACGGAGTAGATTTTCGTTTAGGTGCCATTGAGCAACAAACGAAAGAAAGAGAGAGAGAAAGGGACAAAAAAAAAAAGCACCAAACAGTTCAATATGAGAATATAAAGAAATGAAGGTACGTATGCATGAAAATTGCATGAGCATGTGATATGCAACATTAAAAGCATCATGAGCTTAGCCCAATCCAAACCTACCAGCACATAACATTTCAACACAATAATCACACATCTAAAATGCATGAAACATAGTTAAAATGCACATGTGATGTATTGCATGATGAGTTAACATCATTTAAACAAAAACTCATTCCAAAAATTTCATACAAACCTCCATAATTTTGAAAAAACCCCAAAATTTATCAAAAAAATCCCAAAAGTTAGGTCACAAAAGATGAAATGCATGATAAATGAATGAATAAGAGATATACCAGGGGAAGAAAATGCTCTTGAGACTGAGGAACACTTGAGGAAGAGGTTTGGTGTGAGAGAGAAGAGTTTCGGAAGGTGAAAAGATAGAAAGGATCGAGAGATGTCGAGAAAAATGAAGTAGAAATTACGCTGACCCTTTATATAGAAATCCATAATTCTTGACAAATCGAGAGGTATCGAGAGGTGTCGAGATTTAAAGTTCAACAAATACATCTATCGAGAAGCTATCCAAGGGTGTCCACAGCAAAAGGGTCTTAATGGATCGAGAAGCTATTGAGCATCTATCGAGCATACAAAAACTTCCTCGATGGATTAAGAAGCTATCGAGACAAATTTTCAAAAAGCTCAATGGACCGAAAATGCGATAGCAGCTATCGAGAAAAGAAGCTGAAGAGCTTGATAGATAGCCTCATTGTTGAGAGGTGTCCAGCAGCTATCGAGATTGCTTAAAACAATTTTTCAAAGAGGAGAAAAACATAGAAATGAATGCAATCAAGCATGCTACACAACCAAAGATCCAATCATCATTTTAAGCTCTTAAAAACATCTTTCATCAAGAAAAATGTCAAACATTTGAATCCAAAACACACACACTAAATAAGTCTAACCAAATTTTTATTTCAAAAACAAGTCTAGACAGTTTAGTGAGTATACATTAACACACGTATTCCTTGTTATGGCCAAATCACATTGTACCTGCACATGTATCAAGAGTAGCTAAGAATGTTGCGTGTTGTGTGTGAAAAACATTGCAAGATTGTATAAGTTTCTACATGTTATAACGATTTTAGATATGAGAAAATCTCTTTAACTCACACACAATCATAACTACTTGATGGAAACCATCACCTTCAAGGTATATCCTATAACAACTCCCACATCTCCTAGAAAACACACTTGCAATCATATATAAAGTATTTTGATTATTTTTGCTTTTATTTTTCTTTGAATATTTTTCTTTTAAGCAAACCGTGCATGGATAAATAAGAGAGAGAAAAGAAATACCTAATAATGTTAAGCTTTTACATTGCACTTTTGCTATGCCGAAGCATATAGATGTCATTTCATGATTGGCGGGCAACAGTGATGAGATGGTTATTTATGCCTTTCTCTTAGGATTTTCTAGTCATTCCCATCAAAAAGAGTGATACGAGTGTTAAGTACAGGAGATTACTTAATCTTACTCATAACAAACACGAGTCACAAAGCTCACTTGCTTAGTTGTGCATAGAGATGCTCATCTAAGTTACAAAAGATACAAAGTTAAGAGAACTTTGTTTCAATGGCCAGCCAAGGTACACAGGTACCAATGTACACAAAACACACTGTTTTTGTGTTTTTTTTTTTTTTTAAATTTCATGAAAAGCAAACATCAATAGCCTACCACTACGACCATTAGCCTCAGCCAGTCAGCATACCCCTTATGGACTGCACATTTGAAAGGTGCAAAGAGTCCAAAGAGACGGAGATCAAATTTGGTTGCGGCAGAATTAACAGAGTCTTTTTTTTTTTTTTTTTTTTTTTTTTTGAGGGTAGTTTANTTGAAATGGAGAGTGTTGATTACGTGGTCAAGATTGATTTGAAGTAAATGAAAGGTTAGGATGTGCCACATCATTTAGAAAGTTACTAACTAACACTACTATGAAGTTAAGGGAGGATTCTGTCTAAAATATGGTTAAGTTCACTGGAGAGTGTATCAAACTTATCTTTTAAACTTTGTGAATTGTGATTTTGTCACCAAGCCATTTCAAGAAAAATAGATCTAGAAGTAACAAAATGAGAAGAGCAGAGTTTAGAAAAAGAAGATGAAGTAGCACCAAGTGCTGACGTCAACGAAGAACAAGAAGAGGAAGATGAAAAGACTCTTTTTTCTCTCAAATTGATTGTTCTGTTTGTAATGCATTAATTTCATGCTTGGTCCTGATTGTTCACCATAAATTTAAACAAAAAACCGTTGAGGGTGATTTTTCAAGAGCAAGTTCATTGGAAGCCATTTTAGAGCTGGATTCATTTATGTGACTAAAGCTCTACTTGATAGGAAAATCAAGGATTTGATTCTACTTTTGCTTTGGGCAATGCGTGTTGAAAGTTGTCACCATAAATAACAATAGATTGGGAAAAGGGTCTTAAATTATTTTGTTAGTGCTACTACTATTAGATATCAACAACGATCCAAAGATTGGCTATTTTCCTATAATGAATGGGAATTTTTTAATGGGTTCTCAGTTTTGAGTGCAAACGTGAAGCCCCTAAGAATTCTATAAAATAAAAAAATAAAAATTTACCAAATTGCCGCTTCACATCACATAGTGGTTTATTAGAACTAGAAAGTAGTTCTCTATTTCTTGTAATTTCAAAAATCATAAGATTTTAAACTTAGAAGGGTAGAGGAACCAAAAAGAAGAAACCACCTTATATGTAACCAAACTCAGTTTTTCCCCTAAAACTAAAGATGAACCCATTTCCAGGGAAACAAACACATACGCTAAGCTTCAAACCACGCCTGACGCCCGACCATCATCAATAGCCTACCACTACGACCATTAGCCTCAGCCAGTCAGCATACCCCTTATGGACTGCACATTTGAAAGGTGCAAAGAGTCCAAAGAGACGGAGATCAAATTTGGTTGCGGCAGAATTAACAGAGTCTTTTTTTTTTTTTTTTTTTTTTTTTTTTAAGGTTAGTTTATTACCACCGCTAATGTTAGCTAGGGTTAAGTTGTTGGGTTAAGATATTGACTTTTAAATGAGGTGCATAGCCTTCACCCTTAGATTCATTTCAAATTGATCTTGTCCGTAAAATGGATACTCTCCATTTCAAATGGAAATGGAGAGGAGATCCATTGTCATAACTGCCAATGGAGTTATATATCTGGATCTCAATCTCACCTAATTCCATGGAAATGCTTGTAACGTTGAGGTTACATATCATTGGTTGAGGTTGGCCTTAGGCGTTGCTAGTACAATTGATAAAATAATACCCATCATCAGTATTAGCAGTATCATTGAGGTAACAACCTTCAGTTGTGCCAGAGGGATATGGAATTTTTACATTTCCACAACTGTCGGGGCAGTTAGGTAGGGCTATTGGAAATGCTGTTATTGCGGCCATTATTGCTGATAATATCACACCAACCCGATGACTTGAACAAGCTTACTATTGAAACCCATAGCTCCACTATTTTCCCAAAAGAGCATCTAAGATTTATTGAAACCCATGTCTTGGTGTGTGTATCAGCTTCATAAAATGCTGGGACTTTTTAAAGGCAGAAGTAAAGAAAAGGGGAAATTTTTTAGGTCTTACTGGACCTAATAATTTCCCGAAAGAGAAGACTCGTTCCAGATAAAATATAAAAAACAAAAAAAACAGAGAGAAGACCCTTTAAATACGCGAGTCTCTCTTGATGTGCAATTTTATTGGACTGGATTTGTTTTCACTTTTCACACTACACATCTATTAAACCCCAAATTAGATGCACGAGTGAATCTCTAATCACACCCTAATTTGACTATTCAAACTAACGGTCACCGACTTTATACTTTATTAGCTATTACAACAAATTCTACTCAGTTAATTCCAAACAACTGAACAGCCTACTCCAAATATTTGTGACACTACTAAATACCATAGTGATAGGCCAAGAATGTATTGACCATTTGTGATAAATTAACCAATTGATTTAGCCAAGTTAATTAATTAATTCAATTAACATGCAAAACGCGTGGTAGCACAAACAAATCATCAATTAACTAAATGCAACGGAAATTAAATTGATACAGTGATTTGTTTACGAATGGAAAAAACCAACATGGCAAAAATTTCACCAGGTGATTTTAAGGTCATCACTCCCGAGAATTTACTATTATCACAACAAGCGGTTATAAGTAAAAAAATCTCAATACCTTATATCAACCTACAGTTGAACCTTTTCTCCAATACCCAATTGGACATGTTCTGTAGTGACAATCTCTCATTTTCAATGCACGGCTCCTAGTACGTAACTAATCAATAGATGCGCGGATCCCTGTACACGACTTAATCACCAACTTGAGAAAGATGTTGGCTACAAAGTTTTTCAGTTCATCACACAATGAAGATCACGAAACTCCTTGGTTACAAAACCCTACGGTGTACAAACACAGCGGCTTCTTCAAGAGAAAGATGAACTAGGGTAAATTCTGCCTCTGGTCACAATTTGCAAGAATAAAATTTTGCTTCACACTTGCGTAACCTTTGATGGCATTTAAAATAATCCCTATATATGTTTAGGGTTGTGAGAAAATAAAGCCCAAATATATACATATGGATTGTATGAAAATTAGCTCTGAAAAACTATTTTTCATAAACCTCAATAGATAGGGTATCTATTGAGCTAGCTGCTGAGCATCAGGCTTTAGTAGCTTTTTAAATCTCGATAAATATTAACTGTTGAGTTTTAAAAGTCAGCACTTCTTTACTTGTTTCTTGGATAAATTTGCATGGCTTTAATACTAGAACTCGAAACCTTATTCCTTGAAGCATTAAACACATCCTAAATCTATCCAATTTCATGTAAAGTGCGTTTTGTCAAAGAATTAGCCAATTCTAAGTTAACATATGTTCCTAACATCAATTCACATATGTCCTAACAATCTTCCCCTTTGGCAATCCGTGACAAAACCACAACAAACAAATGAACATATAAGAGAAGTCATAAATCACTCAACACACACTCACTTGTTGAATACAATAAAATCTATCCTAATAGAAACTCTAGAAAAACTTTGCAAGAAGAGAGTTTATGGCAAGAAGACTTTGATAACCTGTATTTCTGAAACACTTTAAACAAAACTCATCAAGGAATCTTATTATGAAACAAAAATATAAGATTGCATACATTAAAAAAGAAACATGTGTATAAAGAGAGAAAAGAAACAACACATGGAGAGATAGGTGAAATGTGATAACAATATCATCAAATATATATATATATATATATATATCAATCAAAGATAAGTACAATGTTTGCTATCATTAAACGGTCACAAAACCAATGTACAAGAGATAATGTATCTAAAATAGAAAGAAAAGAAAAAAAAAATACAAAAAATCCTCACTACATCCCTCATAAAAACTCCCCTTTCACAAAAAATCTCCTATGCTAACCCCCCCCCCTATGTATGACTACTTTCATATTGAAACTACTCTCCCTTTTTGTCACGAGTGACAAAGGGTAAGTACATCAAGTAGACATCTCATCATCACTAGGTGAGCTAGCACCATTGTCCTCATCAGCATCATCACTACCGGAACCATCGCCACTCTCATCCTCATAAGCTGGTGGAGATGGAGAAGAAGCAATAGTGAAACCACCCATGAAAGTCTATCATCGTGCAATATGACCAACACGGGTGTTCACCTGACACAACTTATCACAGAGAGGGTTAAGGTGAGCATCCATGCACACAAGTTGTGCCATGATAACCTTAAGTGTCACTTCACCTGTAGAAGACGAAGGAGCAGAGGTGGATGGAGCAGTAGAAGCTGGAGGAGTCGCCGTCTCTGTTCGGGCTGCCTTGGTCTGAGCTATACCTCACTCTGTTGAACGGTAGCTGCATCTATGGCACACATCACCGTGAAGTGAGGAGACTCGGGAAAGGAAACAGAGAAATGGCAAAGTATCTGCGTGATAGCTGAAGGAAGAATAAGCTTATCACAGGCTGCTGTATCCCTATAGACATCTATAAGGGATAGAATGAAGTGAGAAGGGAAATCGAAAGAGATATCTTCTAAGAGGGATAACAAAAAATCAAGCACGGGGCTCTATAATGGAGTTATAGTAAGACAAAGGATGAAGAATAAATGTTATCACCATGTTCAGGAATCTCGAACCTTTTGCAAAGCCCGAGCAAGGGGTGTTTTGACAATCACCCCAAGATGAATGTGTTTCACAAAAGAGAGACAAGAATTCATCTTTGGACACAGTCCGCAGATGAGCACAACTAGGGTAGTCAGGATGCGCTACCCTAAGAACGTGTAGTACCTCAGATACAATATCCGAAGTAACTACTATGCACGTACTTCGAAAGCTAGAGAAGAAATGAGGTACAGAAGTNTCTCTCTAACTTAATCTCTTCGAAGCTTGTAGTAAGCCTCTGAAGCTTCGAATCCTTGACAGCTTTAGTTCCTTTATATGTTGTCTGGAGGATGGTCCATGCTTCTTTAGCAGTTTCAATAGAGGATGTCTTCTTGAACTCCTCATTCGTGACCGCACTAAATAACGCATTCAATGTCCTACTGTTGAAATTTTCTGCCTTAATCTTGGCATCATCCTAATCGGTCGGCGCTTCCTTCGGCTTGGTCCAGCCTATTTCCACAACTTGCCACACCTTTTCATCTAATGATTGCAAGAAAGCTCTCATGCATACTTTCCAATATGCATAGTTAGTACCATAAAATAAAGAAGGTATAATAAGAGATTATCCTTTATCCATGACAAACAGAGGTCAATGGATCAAACAGCAAAGAGTAAAACCTAATCAGAGTGTGTCTGCTCTGATACCACTTGATAAGCCAAGAATGTATTGATCCCTTATGACGAATTAACCAATTGATTAGCCTAATTAATTAATTAAATTCAATTAGCATGCAATAAGCATGGCAACACAAACAAATCACCAACTAAGTTAAAATTGTAGTGGAGAATAAATTGACACGGTGATTTGTTTACGAATGGGGAAAACCTACATGGCAAAAACCCCACCAGGTGATTTTAAGCAAGGTTTTGAAACTTGTACTAGACCGTACGGTCCGACCGGGTTAATCGAGAACCACTTCTTAAAACTGTTCTTTAATCACAAAAACTGGAAATTATATTTTTGCTGTGAACCTCTTGAACCACAGTCAAACCGCACGGTTTTCTGAACCGAGCACTGGTTTTTCAGTTTCCTCCTCAGAAAATTTCTTCGTGAAGAGTAGTTTCAGGTTGGCCGGATATGTTCTATAGGGAAGAACAAGTGAGACGGGAATAGAGAGAGGGAGAGTGAGTAAAGGATGAAGCTGTGAAAGAGAGTCTTACCTTCAGATCTGTTATAATTTGCTTAAGAGTTGAGGAAGACCGAAGATGAGAGACTGAGAAGTACTAAGGAGAGAAAGACACAAAATTTCAAATCTGAGAAGTAGGTGCTAGAAAGAAAAGTAAACAGATTGCTTGGGAAAAGAAGAAAAAAAAAAAGATAAGATTCACATCTTCTATGTCTCGATCGCTCTCTCTCTCTCTGCGTTTTCGCAGATGCTGTGTATCTGCATTTTGCCTCTGAAGTCTTCTTCTTCACTTCTTTGAAAATGAAGTACTCGTGTACTGCCTTACTTTACTCTTAACCACAGAAGACTTGCTTTATCGTACCCACTTATGCTTGCTGTCAAGCACTTCTTAATTTGATGGGAACTTGATTTTTATTAAACCCATTTTTTATTGGCAAACAAACCAATGTCGGCCCACCTACTCTTGTATTTTTTTTTTTTTAATTCACAAATGGTTGACTATTCAAACGGGCATAAAAGAGAAAATATTAGATTGTATTATGCTTAGAATTTAATATATTTTATTTGCATAATTATGTTTGCTTAGAATTTAATATTTTTATTTACATTATGAAACTTATGACATAAAAAAAAATTTATTTGAAATATAGTTCTTTATATTTATTTGGATTATTTTAGTTAAGTTTTCAATTTTTACTAATTTAATATATTTATTTATTTTTTAAGTAATTACTAAATTAATTATGACGTCATCATGGTTCGACCCCAGTTCAATCTCGGTTCGGCCTCAAAAACCTTGAACCTCATCCTTTTACGGTTCAATGAACGGTCTAGGTTTTAAAACCTTGATTTTAAGGTCACCATTCCTGAGAATTCACTATTATCACAACAAGTCATTACAAGTAAAGGAATTCTAGTATCTTATACCAACCTACAGTTGAACCTTTACCCCAATACCCAATTAGACTTGTTTTGTAGTGACAATGTCTCTTTTCAATGCACAGCTCCCAGTACGTGACTACCCAATTTGATTCGTAGATCCCAATACACGGCTTACACACCAAATTGAGAAGGATGTTGGCTGCAAAGTTTTTCAGTTCATCACACAATGAAGATCACGAAACTCCTTGGTTACAAAACCCTACGGTGTGCAAACACAGTAACTTCTTGAATAGAAACATGAACTAGGGCATATGTCTCCGGTTCACAAAATGCTTGTGAAAAACTTTTGCATTGAGATGCATCAGTTCTGACGATCCTTAAAACAATCCTTATATATGTTTAGGATTATGAGAAAAGAAAGCCCAAACATCTATACACGAATTGGATGAAAATCAGAACTGAAAATCTAATTTTCTTAACTCTCAATAGATACCCTATTTATCGAGCAGCTGTCAAGCATCGGGCTCAAACAGCCTTTTAAACCTCGACAGATACTAGCTATTGAGCTAGCTGTCGAGATTTAAAATCCAACACTTCTTCACTTAATTCTTAGACAGACTTGCATGACTTTAACACTTGAACTTAAAACCTTGTTCCTTGAAGTGTTAAACATATCCTAAATTTATCCAATTACAAGTAAAGTGTGTTTTGTCAAAGGATTAACAAATTCTATATTGACATATATTCCTAACATGATTCACATATGTCCTAACAAAATAGTATCCATCACATATAAATTAAAAATATTCATTCACAATTCAAAAAAAAAAAAAAACACTCCCAAATGAATTTAAACCACCTTATAATAACTCCATGCAAGCCACCTGCTTACTCCAACACAACAACCCACCACAAAAAGATAATCAACATCAAGATATATAATGCTTACAAGTATTAAAAACAATTAAACAGTATCTATCACATATAAATCAACAATATTCATTCATAATTCCAAAAAATAAAACACTCCCAATATGAATTTAAATCATCTTATAACTCCATGCAAGCCACCCGCTTGCTCCAACACAATAACGCACCACAAAAACAATAATCAACATCACAAGTATAGAGTTTTTTAAGTATTTAAACAAATTCTACTTGCTATGCTCAAGCCAAGCATACACCTTTAAGAAAAAATCCAAAATTGTCACAAATAATGAATATTAACCTGCAAAAGAAAAGTCTAATTTATAAAGAGTTTATCAATACACTTACTAGCTATTATAGCATAATGTTCAACATCTCAAAAAAAAAAAAAAATACACACCCCTTTTTCAACAAATAGATAACAAGTCAGTAGCTTCACACAAAAAAACAAAAACAAAAACAAAAACATACATGACCAAGAATTGTTAAAATCAAAGAATCCCAAGAGAAAATAAAATTACACACCCCAAAAGCCTCTTTCAACAAATGATAACAAATCTTAAAATTATAATGCTCAGTAGTTTCACCACAAGACAAAAATATACTTGACCAAGACCAGTTAGAAACAAAGAATCCCCAAGAGAAAACCACTCTTTATTAGCATCCAAACCTGACAAAAACCACACAAAAACCAATTACAAGAAACTAACAAAAAACCCATTACAAGAAACTAACACAAAAACCCATTACAAGTAACTAAATACTATAAATTCATACTTACACTTACAAATCTTAAAATTACTCAAAACCCATATCATTTAAACAAATCCAAACCAAATTTTACCCCAAAAAAAAAGTTACATATATAGTTCAAATAAGTGGAAGGAAAAGGTAAGGGAAGGGGGGAGATAGAGGGAAGGAAGAGGGGATGTAGTGGAGGAAAAGGGGGAGGGAAAGGGGAAGAAGGGTGGGTGGTGGTGGAGGAGAGAGGGAGGTGCGAAGGAGAGAGGGAGGGAAGAAGGAGAGGGCTGGGTCAGCGGCAGGCTAAGGTCGGCAGTGAGCTAGCAGCGGTAAGCTGGTCAGCAGATTGGGTGAGGGAGGCTCTCTAGCTTGGTCAGCAGGCTGGGTAAGGGAGAGAGTGAGGGAAAGAGATGGGTTTCGTGGGAATGAAAAAAAAAAAAAAAAAAAAAAAACAGAGAGCTGATATATGTACACAACTTATAGTGACGACTTCAATTTCGTCATTATTGGCTACCTATAGCAACAAAATCGGATTCGTCACTAATAACATTACAAAACATTCATATTTTCCTTTCAGTGACAACTTCTTCTCATCACTATTTCTCACATTCAATGACGAAATCAGTTTTGTCACTAATAGTGTGACCAGCAACGCCTTTAGCAACAAAACTTTTTGTCACAAAATTTTAAACTTTTAGCGATGAAAAAATTCATCGTTGTAGATGAATTTAATTTCGCGTCTATAATTTTATTTGGCGCCCTTAATTCAGCACAATATATAGCGACGAAATCTAATTTTTGTCACTAAATGGTACTATTTTTTTTTATAAATAGCAACGAAATATAAATTTCATCACTATATGGTACTTTTTTGTGACGAAAAAATTTTCGTCACTAAAATTACATTTTCTTGTAGTGAGTGGAAAAAACAAGCAGAAGTAGGACACATCATAGCAACTAATTTTGTGGGCTTAAACATCTCACCCAAAAAAAATATATCGTTATGCATTCATCATATGATTAATAAAGCCTGCTCCCACAATGACACATAATCATAAAAATGCCACCATAGATGTCATAAACACCCATGCACAAGGAAGCACATCACCAATAAACACAGATAAAAATATCTAAATAGTATAAAAACATGGAAAAGACCCTCCTAATAGATATTCCATTCAATTTTTATAAAGAGAATTTTTCTGTTAGAGTTATGACAAATTCATAACAAAAGGGTCCCATCACTTTTTTTTTTTTTCTTCATCATATCTTCAAATATACATTACTCCAATGAGCCCATGTTAAGCCACACATGGAAATTTCACCAGGCTTGATAGAAATATGTCATACACTGCTCTAGAAGTGTCCAATTCAATTACTTCCAGAAAATCTGATGCAAGTAAGCAATTTCAATCGCATGTCTTCAAGGAAACAATATGCCGTCTCATTTACTAGATTACAAACACAAAACTGCATAGAATACAAAGCATTTTCTTAAATGCATAATTCAACAATAGGAAAATATGACGACCACCTGGAAGAATCCAAATGAAGTATATTAATGTTCATATATGTTCATGATTTACTTACCGTCCTCCTAACTGATAAGATTACCACTTTATTTAAAAAAGGAATACTAGTAATAATGTAGAAAATTATTTCCTTTCATCTTCTCATCTACCAAACAAGGGAAGTTAAGATTTACTTTCGATCCGCCCACTTTTCCTTCCCTCTTACCAAGCACTTGAGATAGAAAATCAACTCCTTTCCTTTTTCCACCCTCCCTATTTCTTCCTTCCTTCCACCTTTTCATTCTTTTTATTAATTTTTTTTTTTAAAAAAGGAGACTGTCAGTGTCTGCAATTTGAATTGGTCAGATCTAATAATAAATACTACGGAGACAGGAAAATCTTCTACCATTTAGGTTGGCTGAGGGCAAGCATTTCCATCATAAGACCTACGATTCATTATATCTTCACCCCATTATTCAAGTAGAGTAATGATTATTTTCTTACTAAAAGAAAAATGCTAAGACAAAGCACTGTAGATCCTCATCTAATGCTACCAGCCACTTACTTCACAGTTTAGAGACTCAAATTACAGTATTTCCAAGGACTTGTTTACAAGTGGTATTCCACTTTAGACCAGGGGCCACTCTAGAACATTGTTATCAGTATCAGAATGGAAGACTGGTCAATAAGGATATCCTCACAATATTCATTTCCAATTTCCATTGACAAAGATATACCTAAGAAGGAGTATAAATTCTCTGGTCTAATTATCTAATCCTCATCTGGTAAAAACCAAGAACCATGATTTACAATTATTTGAAGAATAACCAAATAATTTTCAATTTCAAAGCAGCTATAGCTTTTGTCCAGCTACCTAAGATGCAAATTAGGAATTTCAGGCAAACTCAAATCAATGCAAACAAAGAAAACTAAAATCGATGCAAATTAGGAATTTCAGGCAAACTCAAATCAATGCAAATTAGGCAAAATCTAATAGAGAAAAATTTAGAACTCTTTAGAGCCAAACTCAAATTAGATTAAATGCACAAGCCATCTACTTTTTTACTCAACTCAATACACAAGCCAAACTTAACTCAAATTAAATGCAGAAGCAAATAAATTTGAACTTAAATTTTAGAAATTACCTTAATGCATTTCTAATCCTTGATGTTGAGAGTTGCAGGTGAGGGTTATGGTGAGAGTTGCAGGTAAAGGTTAGGTTAGGGTTTGCGTTGCATTTCGGTCTACGGGTAGGAAGAAGACAACTTGAAGATGGAGTGCACTTGGAGAGGAGGCTTGTTGGAAAGGGTGTACTAAACGAACTGAGGGAGACAGAGGTTGCTACTGATCGGATTGAGGGAGACAAAATGTTCTAGAGACGTTACATTCAAAATTTGATTTTATTCTACATACAACTCGATTTTCACATCGCCGAGCTTTAAATTGTCCAGCTAAAATATTTTAATGCAAAAAAGCCACGGTGTCAATCCAGTATCACAAAAACGTGAAACCAACTCGATCATAGTAAAATTGAGTTATATATAGCCTAGATTTAGTATGATCAAGTTTCGTATAGAAGCCAACTTTTAGATAATCGAGTACTAAAACAGGGACACGGACCTAAATAGTTTGAAAACATGGACATATTGCTGTTATTTTTGCAAAAAAAGGGCAAAAGCCCAATATTCCCTAGTTAGTTAGGCCGATACACCAAAAGACTTCAATTTTTGTGTTGGACAACTAACATTTTATTAAACCTCGTTTGTTTGTTTGTTGGCTTCGTGTGAGAAACTCATTTATTTATGCATTGAAGGTTTTTAAATGATAGTGGGTGTCATTGGCCAAGGCCCCCATTAAAAAGAAGTTTTACTTTCTTTGTTAAAAAGGCACCACAATGTTAATGTCGTAAACGAGCTAAACCAAATTGAGTTCATCACCATAAAAGACAAGCTCGACCTCATCATCATAAAAGATTATTTGTTCAAGCTTGGTTCATTTACTTGTTGAGAAAGCTTGGGCTTGTTCACAAGCTATTTGATTAATTTATTATCTTTCAATATATAGTAAAATCATGACTAAAATGTTTTACCCCTTCATAAATCAATGAATTTTTGCTACATTTAGATTGTTTATGTTATGAATAATTTACAAATTATAATTTTATATCATATGAACTAATTTACAAACTTATATAACCCAATTTCAAGTCTATGTAAATATATTTATAAATATGTAATACATATAAATATATAGTATTATATATAGTTAATTTAAGCCCCCATGTTCACGAGCTTTTCACTACAGGGGCGGCCTAACATAATTTGGGCCCTAAGGCGAAAAATTTATGCGGGGCCTTTAATATGTAAATATTAATTAAACAAAATTATTTAATACTAATCAAATTAAGGTTAATTTAATACATTAAATACATAAATAATACCAACTAGATTAATGTTAATTTCATATAAAGAATTGAATATCATAGTTGAACCTATAAATATTAATAAAAGAAATAAAAATATATTGCGATTGAAAAAGATACTTTATTTTGGATATAAGACGATGCATAGTTAAATAAAACTATAATCTAATTTTTAATTTTATATTTTGATTTTAAGAGAGAGAGATAGATATTACTTGGTGTATGACTTTGTAGGATATTATTTTACAAAAATCAAAGTCTCAAACTATTAGGAGAGATTAATCTATAATTGATGATTTAACACCTTTGCAACATCTTTTTGAAATATTTTAGGGTTTCAATTGAGTTAAGGTTCCATTAGTCTCGTACTTTGAGAGTCTTAATAAAAATGAAAAAGAAAAATGCGCTAATTAAAAGCACTATAAAATGTTCAAAATATAATGTGATATTGTCTCTCATTGATGAACTTCATCAATTTAACTAATGAATGTTTATATCACTTTTTTTGTGATTAATAATATGGCAATTTGTAAGCTAATAGTAAAATTTGTAGTATCTTTAACATCACTAATAAAAAAATGTACAACCTTTAGAAAATATATATATATATATATATAATTTTATAAAAATTTGGGCCTTTAACTATGAAAAGTGGGGCTTTTTTTCCTAAGGAAAAATTTATTTTTTGATGGGGCCTTAGGCCTAGGCCCAACTTGCCTATGCCTTGAGCCGGCACTGTTCACTAACACAGTATCATGTTCAAGCTTGGCTTGTTTAATAATCAAGTCTAAAGTTAGGCTTGAACTTGACTTGTTGACTAAACCAACAAACATAAACAAGTCTTTCCTCAAGCCAAGCTCAAGTTGTTCATAAACAACTTGGTTCAATTATAACCTTACATGTCATTATAATAAGGCCCATAGTGGTAGAGTGGTACCATGGATATTATAAATTTTACTACAAAATGATGTGTCACCAGTCACAAAAAAAAAATAATAATAATAATAATAAAAAATAAAAAAATTCAAACTTTTTTTTTTTTTTTTATACAAGATAGAGTTTCTACTTTAGCCTAATCTAAGTGTATATGTGTGTGAAACTCCCTCCTGGAGACTTACACCCCCAGCCCTAGTCCCTCACACCCCACAAGCATTTATACTTGTAGAGTGACCACCACACCAAGGGAGATCAATGGTAAATTCAAACTTTCATTTATTAGGTTGTTGAAACCTACAGATCACATTAATTTATATGTTTTAATACTTTAGCATTTTTCAAATTGTTTGATAATAAGTGGTTTAAAAAAAAAAAAGTTTTATACTTGAACCACATTGTTTGATTCTCTACATTAAATTAACTTTAGTTTAGTTGGTATTAATTCATCAAATTTTTTATTTAATTCAATAAGTTAACCTTGATTTGGATAGTGTAGGGTCAATTTCTGTAGCCTAAACCCAAAGAGATTGGTTATAGGCCCAACGAACCCAGAACAATAAATTTGTAGAGAGTGGGTTGAAGGTTTAGGCGCTGACCGGCACCATAGAAGCCTGAACATCTTTTCCTTTTATTGAAGAAACACTTGGAACAATTTACAACTAGGAGATGCTCTTCGGCCCATGGTCGAGGAGGCTTTTTTCCTCCCTTCTCTCTCCCGCCTCACATCTAACATTTTGCTTGTCTCTCTTATATACTACTCTCTTCTTCTTCCTGTTGATCGTTCATTGGCCTCTCCTCTGGCCGCCTGTCCCATCAGAGGTCGTATCTGTGCTCAAGTGGTTCACTCTGATCGATGTAGCCCTGCCCGGGGGTTGCATCCCCATTAATGTGGCCAGAAGGGTTAGGTGAACATATTAAGTGCTGAGGTGACAACTGACTCTGGGTCTGTCCCCCCTTCCCTATAGTTATCCTTAGTATGCCGAGGACGAGGGGATCCTCGGCACGGATCCAAGGGAGGGTTTGCTCCCCAAATTGGCCTTGGGTAGTCATCCCTCCTCGGACTGGGCCATTTGGGCCTGGCTTAGAGTGGGCCGTGGCTGTACGATTTCCTGGCCCCACAGATAGTATTAAATAAATTAATTTAATTGACATTCAAATATAAAATGCCCACTTAAATTTATTGCTTTAGGCCCCAAACTATATTGAGTTGACACCAGAGCATTCAAAATTGATTAAGTGTGGGCTTTGGTATAAGTTTATGTACTAGATAAGTTGAACTCTAATAGCAGTCACATTGGCTCATATAAAATTCCTCCCTATTATTGAATAAGAACATACTTTGAGTATTTTACCTTTTAGTTAATCACTTTTTAAGAAACTGACATCTCATTAATCATTTAAATTATTATTTAAAAGACTTCCCCTGTTTGGAATCCTCAATTTAGATGCTCAAAAAACCCTCAAATTCACCAGTTTAAAAAGCTTAAATAATAATGTACTAACATACTCTTTTTTTCTTTTTCTTTTTTCTTTTTTCTAATTTCCAAAATGAAATTATAGCAAGTTTTTATCACTAAAATTTTTGGTTAACTACTTTAAAAAAAAGTTTCCAAATTTTTTTAAACAATTGTAATCCATATCTATACTACTATTTAAGAGGGCTTCCCATATTTAGGATCCTCATTTTGGATGTCTAAAGTACCCTCAAATTCACAAATTTTAAAAAGTTTAAATAATAGAGTTAAATACGAAAAATGACTAGTTTAAAAATTCTTAAATTTTAGATAAATTAATATATATATATATATATTTCCAACCACTTTTCTCCCTCCTCCTCCACGTTTCTTTGTCAAATTCAAATATAAAAATAAAATAACTTTTTTAAAAGAAAATTGTGGGGACGCAGGCCCAAATATATATTGGGCCTTAGGTCTTGTCCGAGGAGGCACAATGATTCGAGAATGGATCAATGGCAAGAGAGACAAGATACTTCGAATTTCATGAGCAAACTATGACCATAATGGCTGGGAGAGATTGTCTGAGGAGGAGTATCCCCTCTACTAAATGCAATGAAGATCAAGATGTGCCTCCTGTCAACCAGGGTGACGTACCAGGAGGTTCTGTTGATAAAGACACGCACTATGAACGTACTGGAAGAATGGGAGCTAGGAAATATCTAAGGAAAAGCTGCTGCCACCACATTGAATGCTCTACAACTAACTTTCTGGCCGCATTTATGTGGAAAAGACCCCTGAATAGTGCTGTCTTGGCTACTCCAACTCACAGAAGGGCAGAAGGTGTGTCCGATGGGACAAGCACTCAAGTAGTGGCTTAGATGTTCAACAAGTGAAGGGCCAAGATCATTCAAATGGAGATATATAATGTAAGAAACCCCTGAGGAAAGGAGGATCGGGAAATAGAAAGAAAAACACTGTAACAATCAAGAACTGAACTTGTAATCAAACTTAAGAATCAATATACAAGGACAGATCTCCTCGGACTGTGCCGATGACAGTTTTCTTTAGTTTAGTCAATCTATTTTCTTCTTCATGTCAACTAAACTCACTTCATTTGTTGTCCAACTCATTTAAGCCTAGTTTCCCAACTCACTCTCTACAAATTCATTGTATTGGGCTTTTTGGACCTAAGCTGGTCTATCCAATGGAAGAGGAACCCAAACCTAGTCCTTACAAAAATAAAACATCTTATTTTGATAGTTTCAAACTGTTTTTTTTTTTTTTTTCCTCACATTGTTTTTGAGAGGATCCCTCTCTCACTGTCTCACACATTAGTCAAGTAATCAAATATAATACAACTTCTTCTTTAAATAAATAAATTAGACAATTTTTTTTTTTTTTTGCTCTCACTCTTTTTTTCTCTCACATTATCCATATCCCTCAAAATTAGACACTTTCACCTCTCCTTATTCCTTCTGAACGGCTTGTCAATTGCCAAAATCAAATATAAATAAATGCCCATAAGTGACTAAATTTTAGGATTAAAAAGAACTTGAGTGAGTGCTCTGCTTTTTCTTTTTCTTTTTCTTTTTTCTAAAGGTTAATAATTTATATTTATCATAATTGGGTTTTTTGAATTCCTTTATCACAAAATTACCTAGAGGTGTGATGAGATTTATGTGTTTGTAGGCTAGTTATATTTTATGTTTTACTTGATTAAAATATTATTATTTCTCCCAAATCATCTCCTTCTCTTTGAGTCTCTACGTCAATTGGTATCTGAACAAAAATTTGATTCAATATCTTCGACGGCAATGATTGAAACACCAAGCCACCCCTTGACTAAAAACTCCACTAGAAATTCCACACCTAGAATCTATTAACACCCGTACCCAACCTAAACCCTCCAAATCACATGCCAACTATCCAATTGATCCTCAAATCGAAGCTTTAGATTAGTCCTAATAGGCAAGCTCAAACCCAAGTTCATGGCAATAATCCAAGCCACCATTTTATAAGAACACACCCCAAACACCATTGAAATTGATTATTGCTTATAACATCCAATCCATGGTAAGATATATAACATGATTTGAAGTTGGAGGGCTTCGTTAAAGAAAAGAGACTTTTTTTTTTTAAGTTAATTATAGTAAACCCACTTGTGGTTTAGCCCAAATTCATATTGCCTATCCGTGGTTTGAAAAGTGTCACTTTACCCACTTGAGGTTCGCATCGTTAGCCTTAACCCACCTCTTAATTTTCCATTAGAAAAACACATTTTTAGACAAACATAAACATAACATGAATAAAAAGATAGGGTTTGAAGATGAACATTGAAAATGAAATTTCAAACAATTATAAATAAGCACTTTGCCTTCTTCTTGTAAAACAAAATTATACATAAGCAGAAAAGTTTCAACTTTCAATCATCAATCATCATCCCTTGCATCCAAGCATTCAAGAATTTATTTTTGAGGGAGATGCTTTAGTCATCATCAATCAGGTGCAAGGGGAAGATTTTTGGTAATATCAAGTAATTTAGATTGCAAAGCTCTTTAGCTATTTTAGTTTCAACCATACTAAAAGGAATCGAAACTATGTTGCTCATGACTAAGAAAGCCAAGAATGATGACATCTGGTTTGGCTGGATGATGTCCCAGCCAAAATGGAATTTGATGTAACTTGTGGTATTTCATTGTAGTTCTAATAAAATACAATACCCAACAATAAAAAGAAAAAGCCTCACCTAATGGTTAGATCTACCAATTTGAGCTAAAATTTTCTAATGGAGGTTACCAATTTCATCAAAACACAAACCAATCTCAACCACAACCACAACTCCACTGGATTATGCAAAGTGACAACGAGGTTGTGTCTTTTTTCAAGACCTAACGACACCAAATCTGACACCACCACTCCCGTAGCACCCTTAAGCTGACAAACCAAACTCCCTCGCATACATTCAACCAAACACAAACAAACATTCTTCTTGACCAAAAAAAAAAAAAAGTGTTATGATCCTAGTGTCCCACATGGATTAAGAATAGACGAAAATGCACTTTTGGTCCCTACATTTTGGGTCAATTTCTATTTTGGTCCCAATTTTGATTTCTTTGGAAATTTCATCCCCAAAATTTGAAAATCATTTTTAAAATCGTCCTTCCCGTCAACCAACAGACGGAACCCTCCTATGTGGCAGACGGAGTGCTCTGCTTGCTGACATGACGCTGACGTGGCCATTAAAATATTATTAAAAATGATTATTTGGCACTTTTAAATGCCATGACAGCATTTAAATTAATAAAAAAAGCCATGTCAGAGTATTTAAACAAAAAATAAATTAAATTAAAAAAAAAAACCTTAAATCTAATTAAAAAACAAAATTTCTTAATTTTAATTTAAACTGAAATTACAAATTTGATTCAAACTGAAATTTTAATTTCTCAATTCTCAGTTTTAAAATTTTTTATCACAATCCTCCACCAAAACCTAATCCCAACCCCACAAACCCAAGTTCCCCAACCCAACATCAAAGTTTCTTAGTCACCAACGTCACAACATCAATTTAATCCCTCTCTCTCTACCCATTGTTCTCTCACTCTCTGTCTCTTTGATTTGCTCCATACCCAGACACCCATGGCTAGAGACTCCAAGCTCCATGGCCGAAGAAGCCGAGACTCCATAAGCCCATGGCCGAAGACTCCAAGCTCTACGTCTCACGACCACGAGCTGCCGAGACTCGATTGATGAGGACGATGACGAGATGAGGTGGCCGAGGAGTCGTTTCGTGGTCGAGATGGCGTCATTGCTCCATACCCAGACACCCATGGCCGGAGACAGCAAGCTCCAAACCTAGATCTGCTCTTGACCCAGATCTGCTTCTGATAAGAACATAAAAAAGGAAAGAAAAAAAAAAAACCATTCAGATCTGGGTTGGTGTTTGTGTACAATTGATTTTTGTGGAAGAATTTGTGTACAAATTTGGAATATTTTGGGTTTCTATTCTTTTGTTCTTGGGATTGAATGTTCTGGGTTTGTTGTTCTTGTGTGTTCATGATCAAGATGAATTTGGAATAGGAATTTGATAATTTGAATGTGAAATTCATGAGTTTATGAGTTTATGGGTTTGCTAGAGATTGGTTGGTTTGTTGGATTTATTTCTTATTTTCCTAGCATTGATGGAGATTGGATTTGGTTGCTGGGTTTGTTTCTTGGATTTGGGAAGAACGGGAAGAACATGTTCTTAGGAAAAAATAATGAAAAGTAATAAAAAAAATATTTAATTAGATTTAAGGTTTTTTTTTTAAAATTTAATTTATTTTTTGTTTAAATACTCTGACATGGCTTTTTTTATTAATTTAAATGCTGACATGGCATTTAAAAGTGCCAAATAATTATTTTTAATAATATTTTAATGGCCACGTCAGTGCCATGTCAGCAAGCAGAGCACTCCGTCTGCCACGTAGGAGGGTTCCGTCTGTTGGTTGACGGGAAAGACGATTTTAAAAACAATTTTCAAATTTTGGGGATGAAATTTGCAAAGAAATCAAAATTGGGACCAAAATAAAAATTGACCCAAAATGTCGGGACTAAAAGTGCATTTTTGCCTTAAGAATAAGCTTAACCATGTGTTTATAAGCTCTTGGGCGCCTTTCCCTTGCAAGTTGGTTTTCAAGGGTGAGTTCTACCTATGGGTTGTAACATTTGGTATCAGAGCCAATCACCACCCCGATTAATCGGGCGTAGCTCATTGAGTATGAGATCAAATGAGTTGTGACTTTGTGGTCGGATCTTGGAAGGGGCGACCTAGAGGCTAGATTAAAATTATTGATAGTTGAGTGGAGCCATCAAAAAGAGAAAGGGCTACCAACGGGTTAGTGTCACTAGAATGAGCCATCATGGATGTCGGCTGCAGATCGTGGTGGTATGTTATGATCCTAGTGTTCTACATGGATTAAGAATAAGCTTAACCATGTGTTTATAAGATCTTAGGTGCCCTCCCCTTGCAAGCTGATTTTCAAGGGTGAGTTCTACCCATGGGTTATAACAAAAAGATTTGCCTCAAAATCCTCATAGGATGTTTCAAAGGGGCCCTAGATCATGAGCGAATGGTCAAGTACAAGCTCCAATAATAACCAATAGCATAACCCAAAGTATAAAAGTTTTTATATATAAATATTATTTGATTTTTTTTTTTTTTTTTTGAGAAACAAACACACAAACAAGGGAGAAGGAAATTGATTCTAACACAAAGCACAACATAACTCAACTCAAAAGTCATGGTAACTTTTAAGGGAGGGTGAGATAAGTTATACTACAGACAACACACTCTCTTAAGCAATGGGGACAATTACCCATTCTTTTTTTTTGAAAAACAAACACACACACACACAGAGGAGAGGGAAAGGGGTTCTGTTTGGTTATTATGTTTTTGCTTTTGTTCTTCTTTTAATTGCATTACATTTAATTTGTTTTCCTCTTTTAAAATGGAGTTATGGTGGTGGGTGAGTAGTGTTACATTTAAATTTTACAAAACCCACACTTTTGATCTCATATTCTCTTGCTTTTTAGGTTTTTTTTTTTTATTTTTTATTTTTGTTTGGAAAGGAGAGAGATAAAAATAGAGCAAAAATACATTTTTACCCTTACTTTTTAACCGAGATGGGTTACAGAAGGCTAATGATGCAAACCTTAGGTAGGCAAAGTGACACTTTTCAAATTACAAGTAGATGACATAAATTTGGGACAAACTACATGTGAGTTTATTGTAATTACCCAAAGATATATATATATATATTTGCATAGGTGTTATCCAAATTGGGATATACATTGTAGTAAAATTTTATTTTGACTAATGGGTTGTTAATCTAATGTGATTTCTTTTTTGAGTTTATAGGCAAATTTGGTCCGCTAATTTGCATAAACCAATGTGAATGCTCACTCATATTTTATCAAAACAAAATAATTGATAAAAAGGGTTTTTTCTTCCTTGTCAAATTATACCCATCTGTCATGATCTTAGTTCTCTTTCTCATGGATTTTTTTTGGGTGTGGCTTGTGTCTAGTGGAAGTTTCCACTGGACACGTTGGATGGTGGACACGTGTCCACTCTTGGACATGTGTCCGAATCCGGACGTGTCCAATGGAAATTTCTACTGAATAGAAGCCAGGTCCTTTTTTTTTCCCTGTAAGGGTTTAACAATATTTTGATTCCGCATTATTCTAGTACTTGGGGTTATTGTATTGTGTCGTCAAACCTTTTGCCAGTAATTTATCGAGAATTTTTGGTCAAGAATGTTGAAAAGAATCCCAAGACAAATTTGAGTTTTCTGCAGCAACTAACTTCCAAGCAGGAAACTAGCACCCAGTATCAGGGCAAGCTGCAGGTCTGTGCAGCTGAGCGTGCATCACAGCATCAGGGTGCAGCACAACATGCACCACAGGAGCAGGGAAGGTTGCAACTGAAGGCAGGACACAACAGTGTAAGGTTGAATTTAATCAACCATCTAATTGGCTTTATTCTGTAACCAATTTGCTTGTAATTTAGCACTTAGTAACCCTATATTTAGGTGGGAAAATTGTAAGGGTAGTGTGTGAGAAGATGTGAAGAAAAGCTCAAGAGTGTGCAAAAAAAACAGAGTCTCGTGACTAGGACTCGCGGGTGGTTCGCGACTGGCAAGCCGTGAAAGGCAGGCACGTGAGAGGCACACTGGGAAGCTGAAGGGTCGCGCCAGCTATCACGCTACAGGACAAAAGTTCCAATCTGGCCAGGCCGTTACGTCGCGACTTGATTTCGCGACTTGGCCAAGCCACAAGATCAAGTCGCCAACTTGCCCTGTTTGGCAAAAACTGACGTTTTGTATTCCCTTCTCACCCTACTATATAGACACCCTTATACCCATCATATTGAGAAAGCTTCCAGAGAGAATTTTGTGAGAGAAAACCCTAGAAAAATACAAGATTGATTCATCCCCAATCTTCATCTAAAGAGACTCTACAAATTCCTCTACTCTCTTCCTCTCCATTGTCATACCCTTGAGAGGTCTTTTACCAAATCCTTATCTCACCATACCCACGTCTGTGAGAAGGTTCATTTGGTGCTTAGGGAAGCAGTTTGGGAAGGAACCAATATACATTGGTTGATGCTATGGTCAAGTAGCAGAATCCGGCAAGCTAAAGAAGAAATAGGTTCGGCGTAACCTCGTTGGAGCAAGAAGCTTGGAGGGCTTAGGTACTTGGGTAGATTAGGCTTGGAGGGTCTTCTGCTGTTCATGTATCTCAACTATATTCTTTAGTGGATTTTATCACCGCTTGGAGGGCAGCAAACCCAACTCGACCCACCCATATATTTAATATATATTATATAATTAATAATTTTTTTTTAAATAACCAGCTCTTTCTATCCTATATAAAAGCCAATTAATTCACACAAACCCTAGTAAATTACTATTTTTGTTTATTCATTAGTGTTATTTGCCTTTAAAGAGTTACATTGATAATTTGATACTAATCTTTGGGTTTTTTTAATATATTTATATTTTTATTTTTATTGCTCAATTTATTAATAAGTAATTAAAAAAATTGTCCAACTCGGCCCATGTGAGTTGGTTTGGGTTAGGTTGGACTTATGTAATGGGTTGGATTGTGTTAAATTTTTTTTAACCCACCATAGTGGGTTGGGTCAAAAAATTCTCTTAACCCGACCCAATCCAATCTATGCACACCCCTATGTATATGTATGAAAACGAAATTAAAGTACATCTTGTGTTCTTAATTATTTTTTTGTTATAAAAAATTTGAAGCTTGCAAGATTTTAGGTGTTAGCTACTATGGAACTTTGGGCTCGGTTATTATTATAAGGGATTGGGAATGCTCTCTATGTTAATAATGCCAAGAACAAACCCCCTTTCACACTTAAATCCATATTATGTTTATGTGTCAGCTCTTGATTGGTATATAAGTTGACATGACATGCTCAAGTAGTTAAGCATGTTGTGTTAATTTAATCCTCTATGTTGGATTTAATTAAATAATTTAAAGTTATAAGAATTTAGCTGTTTACTTGGTTTTGCTGCATGAATCTTGTTCATGTGAAATATTTAATCACGTTAAATTTAATTTAGATTGTGAAAAACCACATCCCCTTGCACATGTGTTGATCACCTTAAAAATTCATTTAGGAGTACCACTATGTTCCCAATCAACATAAAACTCACTAATTGCGGCAACATTAATGGATAATATATATGGAAGCTGGGCTTAGGCTTTGCCATTCCAAACCGAAGTCCATAAATCACAAATTTAGAACATAAATGGGAAGAACTCAGATTTTGAAATATAGTAAGTGTTGTAAAAGCAGACGCTTTGACACCAATTTGTTGAGAATAGCAGAAACATAAATATCTATTTATTATGTGTATCCAAATAATAGTGGGCTTATAAAAAATAGAAATAGAAAGACAAAATAAACAATTAAACAAAGAAATACAAAGATTAACATGGTTCAGCCTAAAGCCTAGATCCACAGGCGATGTTAAGGAGAAATTTCACTAATAAAAAAGGAAGATTACAATAGTAACACTCTCACTGAACGTAAGGACCCAAATACACCAAAGAGCTATCTCACACAAAGAAGAGAGAAAACTATAAATTCTAGAAGCTCTATTAGTTGCGACACTTGCACCCTATTTTTTAATTGCCGCATGACAATAGTATATATATGGGCCAAATAATTATTAGCTAGGGCTGCACGTGAGACTCCTAATCCGAATAGGAATAGAAGTTAATCAATAATGGAACGTAATCCCATGCGATGCACTCACACAATACTAACATACATATCAAGCCACCAAATCAACAGTAAGCAACCTAAAGAACAAATCCTGCTTACATTACAACCATGCATCCACATACTAAATGCCAATGCTAGTAGATTGCATGATGTCCAAAGCTTGAAAGGTTGTGCATGAGCAGTGCCTTTAAAGAATTTCGGATCCTCAAATCTATATCGCTAATCAGGTCCAATTCAAAGACCTTTTGGACACGGAAACACATTCCTTGAGAGCTGACTGTGGGTAGGAATAGCCGAACAGGGCTCTCAGCTGCAAACTCCATGGCATCCTGCAAGGTTGAATTTAATCAATCATCTAATTGGCTTTATTCCGTGACCAATTTGCTTGTAATTTAGCACTTAGTAACCCTGTATTTAGGTGGAAAAATTGTAAGGGTAGTGTGTGAGAAGATGTGAAGAAAAGCTCAAGAGTGTGCAAGAAAAACAGAGTCTCGCGACTAGGACTTGCGGGTGGTTCGCGACTGGCAAGTCGCGAAAGGCAGGCACGTGAGAGGCACACTGGGAAGCTGAATGGTCGCGCCAGCTGTCACGCTACAGGACAAAAGTTCCAGGCTGGCCAGGCCGTTACGTCGTGACTGGAACTCACGACTTGGACAAGCTGCGAGGTCAAGCCGCGAGTTATCCCTGTTTGGCAAAAACTGACGTTTTGCATTCCCTTCTCACCCTACTATATATACACCCTTATACCTTCTAAATTGAGAGAGCTTCCAGAGAGAATTTTGTGAGAGAAAACCCTAAAGAAATACAAGATTGATTCATCCCCAATCTTCATCTAAAGAGACTCTACAAATTCCTCTACTCTCTTCCTCTCCATTGTCAAACCTTTGAGAGGTCATTTACCAAACCCTTATCTCACCACACCCACGTCTGTGAGATTGTTCATTTGGTACTTAGGGAAGCAGTTTGGGAAGGAACCAATATACATTGGTTGATGCTATGGTCAAGTAGCGGAATCCGGGAAGCTAAAGAAAAAATAGGTTCGGCGTAACCTCGTTGGAGTAAGAAGCTTGGAGGGCTTAGGTACTTGGGTAGATTAGGCTTGGAGGGTCTTCTGCTGTTCATGTATCCCAACTATATTCTTTAGTGGATTTTATTACCGCTTGGAGGGCAGCTGAGAGGTTTTACGCCAAGGACTTCGGTTTCCTCTTCGATAACACATCGTGTGTTGTCCGTGTGTTTGCATCTTCTTTCCCTTTATCTTTGCCTTATATTTACTGATGTGGATGTGTTTATATTTAGCTTAGATTGTTCTATCAATTCTGTTATAAGCTTGTTATCATATTCCGTACATTAATTGTTTGATATAAAGCTTGAATTGGTATTTTTATATCTAGGGGTCTAAACGTTCAAGGGTGGTTCATACCCATATTGAACTTTCAATTGGTATCAGAGCGGGTGCACCTGTTGTGGTTACCTGAGTGTGATCCTTGACCCCTTGGTGAGATGGATAGGTCTCAATCTCTCAATGTTCCACCATTTTTTGATGGAAATAATTATGCATTTTGGAAAGTCCGAATGAGGGCGTTTTTGTGTTCTATGGATGAGAATGTGTGGGATGCAGTTGATATATGTTGGACTAAACCAGAGGCTCCTAAGGCAAATTGGGATAAGGCTGCTCTTGCAGTGGCAAATGCAAATAGCAAGGCATTAAATGCTATCTTCTGCGGTGTTTCTCTAGAAGAATTCCACCGGATTTCTCACATTTCCATTGTTAAGGAAGCATGGGAAATTCTAGAGACAACCTATGAGGGAACTAAGAAAGTGAAGGACACAAAACTTCAAATGCTGACCATTCGCTTTGAGGAGTTAAAAATGAGTGAGGAAGAGTCGTTTGATTCATTTTATAGCAAACTGAATGAAGTGGTTGTTGGTAAATTTAACTTGGGAGAAAAGACGGAGGACTCAAAGATTGTAAGAAAGATTCTCCGGTCACTACCAGAAACTTTCCGGCCCAAAGTTACAACCATTGAAGAGAGCAAGGTTCAAGAGCTGGTTGGTTCTCTGTAGACATATGAATTGTCCCTGCCCTCTCAAAAGAAGAGCAAATCACTTGCTCTTAAAACAATTGATGAGAGAGTAGCATCTCATGATCTTTCGGAAGAAGATGGAATGGAGAAGGAAGTAGCATATCTGGCGAAAAACTTCCGAAAATTCCTGAAGGTGAAGAACAGTGGAAAACCATTCAACGATAGGAAATTTTCATCTTCAAGAGGTGATAGGAAGGAGTTTACGAGGAAAGAAGGGAAGGAGTCTCAATCTTCCTCGGACATTGTGTGTTTCGAGTGTAATGGACATGGACACTTCAAAAAGGAATGTCCCAATTATTTGAAGACAAAAGGAAAGGTCTATGCCACAACTTTGAGTGATGCTGATTCATCAAATTCTGACTCTGAAGATAGCTGTGACGAAGAAGGAAATTACTCCGCTTTCATGACCATTGCACATGTGGAGACCTTAGATGAGTTGGGTACACTTGTGAAGGAGCTTGGGGAACATTTTGATTTGGAGTCTATGGGAATAGTCGAAGAGTCTGAAGATGAGGAAGTTGGAGAAATAGTGGGATTGCAAGAGACTTACAACTCGCTCCTTGAGAAGACCGGTGAATATGCTAAAGTGGCTAATGCAGCTATCAAGAAGATGAAGAGAGCTGAGGAAGATTACAAAAGTCTCCTGGCATGATATAAGGAGGCTAAATGTGAAATTGAAACACTTAATGGTGAGCTATCAGAAGCTTACACTAAAGTGAGATTCCTTGAGCAAGAGGTAGTACAAGCTCATGCCAAGGTAGATAGGATCTCCTCCAGGAAGCTAGATGATGTTATTTCATCCCAAAAACACGCCTCAGACAAGTCCGAGTTGGGATATACCGGAGGGAGCAGCTCATCAGCCAAAGTCACCAAGGAAGCAAAGTTTGTGAAAACCAAAGAGACGGCTGTTGATAAGCCTACTCCAGAGATAGTTGAGGCCGAGAAGAAACAGAATGTGGCAAATCAACGAGTGTTCAACAAGTCTCGAAATCAATCTGAAGTCAAATTTGGAGCTAGAGGAAGATCTCTTCCAAGACAGCAGCAGGGTCCTAGAATAAACTATATTTGTCACTATTGCGAACTGCAAGGACACACTGGACCTAACTGTCAAAAGCTAAGAGCAGACAACAATGCGAGTGTACCTCGGTCACGAGGAAGAAGAAATGACTTGAGGTCTTGGGGTGGTGAGCAATCAAGGAGCCAAAACCATGATCCCGGAATGACGGACGTGATGAAAATGATTGGCGCCTTCACCACTTGCTTGGAGAGCTTCAACAGGAGGTTTGAAAGTCCTAACTCTCTTACCCGATCCGTTAAGGATATCACCCCAAATGCACGTGACGTGTGGGTGACAAAGGGTTCTCATGCATAAACATTATAACATGTCCATGCATCAATTCTTCCTATGCTTTATGGATAAGATTGGTTATTTGCTTTTTGTTTTTGAGCATTTGTTTAATTTGTGGTTTGTTTGTGTTTAAAATGCTTTTATTCTTTTTGTTTTTGATCTTTCTTCTACTGTTTTTGTGTCAAAAATCCAAAAACACATAAAAAGTTGAAAATCCAAAAAGTTTGATCACTTTGTTGAGTTTTGTCTCCAAGCATGTTTTGCCCTGTACCTTT
>NW_027070108.1:332475-357076 GCF_002906115.3 Quercus suber
TTCGCGGGTGGAAGGTCCAATCGCGAGGGTTACTCAGTGATTTTCGCGGCTCAGCTCGCGACTCCTTCGCGACTAAACCTTCCAGTCGCGAAAAACACTTAGAAGATTTTTCTAGAATCTTACCTTCACAGTGTTTCGCGGCTTGATCTGGCGACTTACTGGCGACTTGGATAAGTCGCGAAAAACGCATGTTTTGCGTTTTGTAGACAGTTTTTAAAATCGTTTTTCAGTTTTTCCCTCGAAGTTTTATGACTGTTCACTGTCTTCCCCATTTTTCTTTCAAACACTCCGTATCTCACTGAAAAAGTATCCATTTTTACAGCATGTCTTCATCAAACAGCAAGAGAAAGGTATGGATTCTTTCTATCTTCCTTCATTGTACTTGGTTCAAGTATCTTTTTGGTGTGAATAGTGTCCCTGTTTTGATGAGTTGTAATGGATTTGAACATGTGTCTATGGGTTTGTATGTTGTGTGTTTTGATGGTTTTATCATGCCCATACTGTGGTTCTCTGTGATCTTTTGAGTTCATGTGTTTGTCTATTGAGAGACGGTGTTATATGATATGGTTCTAGACTGTGTTGCATCCCTCATATTATGTTTTTGGCATTTTGTCATGTGTAATATTGTGAGTATCTGTTTTGAAATGTTCTGCTACTCATTATATTTGGTGTTCCGTGTTGTGGTTAGTTTAGTTAATATTTTGTTATTGTGTTTTTGTGAAAAATCTGGCCCCTTCTTAACTGAAACTAAGCAATCTGATGTTTGCTTCCTGTGGTACTGCATTTTGGTTCTTTTCTGTATGTCTACCTTGTTGCAGATATCTCGTTGTTCATCCAGAGGCAAAGGCATTGTCACTGATGATCCGCCAACCCCGGTTGCTAAACGGACTCGATTATCGTATAAGTCATCCGAAGAATCTACATTTAAGAGGTTCAGGACTCCTACTGACTCAAAGACCTACACCGATATCTTCAAAGAGTCCACTCCCATTGTGGAAAGAGTGGTCAAGTTTGATACTCTAGAGGCAACATTTATCCCTAAGATCTTTGAAGGAAGAGATTGGACTGATTTATTTGGCAAGTTTGAGGATCCAACTGAAGAATTGGTCAAGGAATTCTTTTCAAATGCCAGGTACACAGGAGTCGAGTTAAAATGCTGGGTTCGAGGAACAGAATTTTCCATAAATGCAAACTCCATTGCTAAGATTCTTCACATCACCAGACCAAAAGATGTAGATCGAACTTCATACGATGATCGGGAGCTTCATGCACAAGACATCCTTCATGTTCTGGGAACTGAACATGAAGTGGGAAGCACAGGATCATCTATAAGCACTACCTTATTTTCACCAGAATTGACAACCTTGAAGCTGATCATGTTCTCCAATCTCTATCCACTGTCAAACACTACCTTCATCAATCTTGGAAGGGCTAAATTTCTGTGTGATCTTATTTCTGGTGCCCCAATTGACATCTGTGCTCATATATTCCATATCATCGGGAAAACATCGGCCCGTTCAGCAACACGAACAATTCTTCCCTTCTGCAGTCTAGTCATGAAGATTATTCTTAGTAAAGATATTAGTCCTTCATCAAATGAGAGAGTATTGACTCGTTCCCGACCAATATCCCAGTACTCTCTCCAAGCAAGCCAGAGTCACTCTTCCAAGAAACCTAAGACTGAGCCATCCACACAGGCATCCCCATCTGCCCCTACTACAGTTACTCCTGCACAATCAACTGGCACTCCGTCTATTCCACCCGGTTTCCAAATGCCAAAGCAAAGTTATTTCACTGAAACCGTGCTACATCGGATTTCGGACTTAGAACGACTTCTCAACTCCTTTCATAATCAAACTCAAATGCGTCTCGGAACCATTGAGTTACAGTTAGATAACATACAACAGAAGTTGGAAGACAGCCTTTAGCTATTCGTGCCAAAAAAGGAGAGATAGCAGCATAGCAAGGGGGAATGAAGCTTAAGACTAAAAAGGAGGGCGCATACTGAAAGGGGGAGTTTGTACATTGTGCATTTTGAAAGGGGGGGTTTAAATATTTTTGTCAAATATGTGTTTTTGCTTAATACACTGGTTTAAGTCGGTTTTAAAACTCTCAATATGTGAATTTTTGGTAGTAGTTGTTTATTTCAGCATATATATAGTTTGATGTTCTTCAGCTTCAGCTCTTTAAGTTGTTGATTTGTACCCATTGTTGCTTTTGTAAGTTTTGAGGGTTGTTTCTAGCACTTTTGCATGTTTGTAGGCTTTTATGGTTTGTGCCATGTATTTGCAAAACTTTGCATATGCAGCCTTTGTGCTTTGTACTTTGGTACTTGTTAATGCCTTGCATTATATTAAGTACAACACTCTTGTGCCCTTGTAAGATTGCTCCTAGATGCATATATGTTTGTATGCATTGGTTGAGTGTTGGACTTACAAATGATTCTCTTCAATTGAGTTTATCATTTTTGCATGTCCGGATGTTCATTCCTTGTGTGAATAAACATAGTAATCACTTTTGCTTAAGTGACTACTGGTGTTGATCTTGCCATGAATTATTGCTTTTATGCCTATGTTCATTTTTTCTTGATCATGCTTATTTTGCTCCATATGCATATTAAGTTTTCTGCGTACAATGATATTGCTATGTTATTGTGTTTCAGGAGTTACTTCTTCATATGTTCAAGAGCTTTTCAAAATCTAGAGTTAGGTGTGAGTGAGTTTTCCAACTATTCCCAACTCACGTTTAAGTCTAGAGTCTGTTGTAGGGTTTTGTCATGGAATAGCCAAAGGGGGAGATTGTAAGGTTGAATTTAATCAACCATTTAATTGGTTTTATTCCGTGACCAATTTGCTTGTAATTTAGCACTTAGTAACCTTGTATTTAGGTGGAAAAATTGTAAGGGTAGTGTGTGAGAAGATGTGAAGAAAAGCTGAAGAGTGTGCAAGAAAAACAGAATCTCGCGACTAGGACTCGCGGGTGGTTCAAGACTGGCAAGCCGCGAAAGGCAGGCACGTGAGAGGCATACTGGGAAGCTGAAGGGTCGCGCCAGCTGTCACGCTACAAGACAAAAGTTCCAGTCTGGCCAGGCCGTTACGTCACGACTTGATTTCGCGACTTGGCCAAGCCACGAGATCAAGTCGCCAACTTGCCCTGTTTGGCAAAAACTGACGTTTTGCATTCCCTTCTCACCCTACTATATATACACCCTTATACCCATCATTTTGAGAGAGCTTCCAGAGAGAATTTTGTGAGAGAAAACCCTAGAGAAATACAAGATTGATTCATCCCCAATCTTCATCTAAAGAGACTCTACAAATTCCTCTACTCTCTTCCTCTCCATTGTCATACCCTTGAGAGGTCATTTACCAAACCCTTGTCTCACCACACCCACGTCTGTGAGAATGTCCATTTGGTGCTTTGGGAAGCAGTTTGGAAAGGAACCAATATACATTGGTTGATGCTATGGTCAAGTAGCGGAATCCGGGAAGCTAAAGAAGAAATAGGTTCGGCGTAACCTCGTTGGAGCAAGAAGTTTGGAGGGCTTAGGTACTTGGGTAGATTAGGCTTGGAGGGTCTTCTGCTGTTCATGTATCCCAACTATATTCTTTAGTGGATTTTATCACCGCTTGGAGGGCGGCGGAGAGGTTTTACGCCGAGGACTTCGGTTTCCTCTTCGATAACACATCGTGTGTTGTCCGTGTGTTTGCATCTTCTTTCCCTTTATCTTTGCCTTATATTTACTGCTGTGGATGTGTTTATATTTGGATTAGATTGTTCTATCAATTCTGTTATAAGCTTGTTATCATATTCCGCACATTAATTGTTTGATATAAAGCTTGAATTGGTATTTTTGTAATTTGGGGTCTAAACGTTCAAAGGTGTTTTATACCCTTTTTGAACTTTCAAACAGTATCAGAGGAAAAACAAAGACTTAATCCTAAGCAATGAAGACTTAGAAGGCTTAATGGAGTCAATGCCTTTTCGTGATCAGATTATACATTCTATACAAGGAATGATGCCAAGTGGGATGGTAGTTACAGGTTGATATACACGTGTCATAGCTAGGTAGTTTTAGTTGTAACCGTTTCTCCTGAAATTCAGGGGGTTAGTTATTTGCTTTTCTTTCTACTTGATTGTATATAAAAGGGATAGGCATAGTTAATTAGTTCAATTTGGATAGTAATCTTTTCAATCAATGAAAATCAGTTTCTATTTAGTGAGAGAGTCTTGAATTTTGCAAAGAAACTTTTAAAATGTTTTGCTCCAAAATGATTTTGTGATAAGTTACACCTTGTAGTAAAATATCAATTTGTAATTTAGTATCCAAAGAAAAATGCTATTAGCCTAATCTCTTTCTTAATTTACTCCACCCATATTCCACTTCTTTTATTATCAACTCCCCATGTGAAGAGGCCATCGATTTTCAGCACAATTGTCCATTCCTGTTCTTTAATAATTACTTTGCCATATGAGATTAACATCTGGAATAAAATTAGAATGTGGCCATCAATAGGGTCTCATCTAAATAAAACCCTAAACATCATTATAAAGAGTAAAGATCTGACACTTCGTGCTAAATAATCAAATTCCAACACAAAAGAAGAAACAAGCTGTCCTTAAAAAAAATTGAAAAAGCTCCAAACCCATCTTATTTTTACAGAAGAGAGCCAAAGAATCTGAGCACACATCATTACAATCGCTAGCAAACTATCAATACAACCTGGCCATCCTGATTCTTATCTCAATATCTCTAGAGGAACCATAATTTTCACAAAATAGTTCACAACAATCGAGATAAAAAGTTAATAATCAATAATAAAGAAATATTAATGATAGATCTAAATGAGAATCAAAGCAAAAACTTACCGGCTCAAATATTGTTCAAATAGTTGCCTATAGCAATACTCTTGTTAGCATAGAGAAGCATAGCGATAAATCACTGTGTGGTGTTGATTCGAAGTATGCGAGCACAGCTATAAACAGAGCAAACTGCTTGCATTGCCATCATGACCAAAAGCATAACCGCAGCCAGCAATGTGAGAAACTGCCAAGACCCAAAAACGTAAATCTTAAAGAACTTTCCGCTTTTGACACTCCATCTGCCATTGTAATGCTTGTTCACATCTTCAATCACTTTGTCCAAAAATGGTACTTTTGTCAATCTGATTGACTTGCTCATTCCATTCCAAAGGTTTGCCACCTCTCCATCGCTCTTCAATCGGTTCAAAATGATCCCTCTTTCTCTAAGTACTTTCACGTCCTCCTCAGTATCAATAATACCATTCATTAACTCTGTGTAACGTGTAAAAACCAATGGCCCTGATGCATTTGAAGCTTCATATGCCACTAAGTTTCTCAATATCACCTCAGAGTTAACATCTAAACTAACGGTGGGGAGGTAAAAAGTGACTGTCTTTACGTCAAAAGTAATGGTTAAAATGCTACCATTTGTGGGTAAGAATTTGACTCCAGCTTTTGAGAGATCACTCACAGAAAGGATTGTGATTTCCTCTACCAATGGTGGTTTATTGATGTTACTGTTTAAGCCTGAAGTTTCATCTTCTGGCTTGACCTCTGCTTTGTCTTGAGAGAAAAAGAAATACTCAACGGGTTGCTTTAAGATTGCGAATCCGGGAAGGTTAGAGAGGATTGTCCAAGGCAATTTTAGAACGACTTTTACAGGTCTGGAGACTAGTACCTTCTTGATGAGGCTTATTGGACCACGGTTTAGTTTTGAAAGCATGTTCCAAATCACATCGAGAAGATGCTTCACATAACTTGAATCTGAAGAAGATTTTTCCTTGCCTTGCATGTCTTCATTTTGATCCTCAACTTCAATTATTTCTGATGGTTCTTCCACTTTCGGCACGATCATGTGGTACAAAAAGTCTAGCAAGTGTGCACAATCTGGAACTGGAATCTTTGGCAATTCTTCCACAAGCTTGAATGGTGAAAGCTCTTTGCATAACCCCACTAACATTGAAAGCAACATATCATCGGCAGCTTCTAAAGATGAGAACTGGAATTCCAACATCTTCCTTAATACAAATAAAGGAATTTGATTCTCTAGCATTACCATGTCTCTAAGAATTGTATTATGTGCCGACTTTCTTCCTGCATAGTCCACCAAGTGTGACATCCTAGAGGAAACTCTCGTTATCACCTTTCCTTCTTGAATGGCGTAAATTTGAAGGAACTCAAGCATGAATGATGCATCAATGCCCATCATCCATGCTAAAGTTTCTCCATTGAAGTCCAAGTACTTATGATAGC
The DNA here is from genome assembly GCF_002906115.3 of Quercus suber. Taxonomy (NCBI): domain Eukaryota; kingdom Viridiplantae; phylum Streptophyta; class Magnoliopsida; order Fagales; family Fagaceae; genus Quercus; species Quercus suber. The sequence continues at coordinate 338,752 of NW_027070108.1, forward strand.
ACGCTCGGATCCTTGGCTCAAACTTTATCAACTGGTCAACAAGATTTTGGAAGTAAAGACATTGGAGTTGCTTTTGGGATCTTTTTGCTGCAGCTAGCTTATACCTTTGCATCTCATAGAGCTCTGGACGCCAATAGTGGTAAGGACCAAGAGCAACTTGTTGTGGAGTATAAGACTCTGGATCACTAACCATAAGGGTTTTAGGGACATTGAATATGCACACTGGGACTTCGATAGTCTCCTCAAGCTCTTCTTCAAGGGTTCGACGGATCTGAATGACCCATCGGATCTCATCAAATTTGGAATCAGACTGTGATGACATTGTGGGTTGTGAAGAAGACATGTTTGTGATTCTAGGAGAAAGCTTTTGTTGGGAAGGCAGTTTTGGTGCATTGAATATTGGTGAAGGAGTTAGAAATGAGGCTTTTATTAATAGCATATTAATTAAATACATTACCATCATTAATGCAACGTTAGTGGGTAGGGTTTTCAATAAACAATAAGAGATGCGTTTCTCACGCTTATATTATTTTACATCTGTGAATTAGAATCTTTCAACAGGCATGGGTCACCTTCTTTTCTTTCCTTTTTCTTCTTCTGCAATGCATGTGATTAATGAGGGTCAATATAAAAATCCTACTTATTTGTCATTATGTTAGTTATTTGTCATTTGCTTACGTATATAGTTAAAATACTTATTGAGTCCGTTTAAATACAACTTATTGTTGTTGAAAGTTACTGAAAACTAATTGTTGCTGAAAACACTGTAGCAAAATAATTTTTAAATTGATGAATAGTATTGTGGGACCCATTTTTAATATTTTTTTAATGTATCAACAGTATATGAATAGTGTATGCATTGTTCATGCACAATAATTTTTGTCTCTAAAAAGTCAAGAAATCCGGCCAAAAAAAAAAAAAAAAGGGAGAAACCGCAACGCAGAAAACGCACTGCAACTTAAAGCACTATCCAAACCCTCACGGACAAAATTGCTAAATGCCCTTTTTGGGCAAACTAAGCAGCGTTTTGCCCTATTTTTCAAACTAATTAGGAAAATATCCATCTTTTGAAACTCGATTTTCTCAAAATCAAGTTATAAAAAAAAAAAAAAAATCTGGAGCCCTATAGCGGTGTTTTTAAGGACCTATAGTGACGTTTTCAGGACTTATAGTGACGTTTTGTAACTCGACTTCCATTAAATCGAGTTATAGGAAAATTTTTTAATTTTTTTTACTTATAACTCAATTTCATATAAATCGAGTTACAAAATGTCACTATAGGTCCTGAAAACGTCACTATAGGCTCCTTAAAAATGCTGTTATAGGGCCTAACTCGATTTTGAGAAAATCGATTTTCAAAAGAGGGGCATTTCCTTAATTAGTTTGAAAAATAGGGCAAAACGCTGCTTAGTTTGCCCAAAAAAGACATTTGGCAATTTTTTCCAAACCCTCACATTATATGTGCTATGCATGTGATTAATGAGGGTCAATATAAAAATCCTAATTATTTGTCATTATGTTAGTTATTTGTCATTTGCCTAACATAATGAAGTATTTTTATTTTCACGCGTAACATGAAATTTTTCTACAATTATATATAAATCAAGTTGTTGCCAAAAACAGCCCCACCAATCACTTTCAAGTGTTTCATGTATGTAGCTAGCTAGAACAACCTTGTAGAGAAGAAAAAAAAAAAAAAAAAAAAAAAAGTTCGATGCACCTTTATCACAAAATTAAAAGACAATTAAACCTCGTTTCCCTTGACTTTAACACTGGAAAAATGACCTTGTAACTTGTCAAAACTTGTCTTGCAAAAACGGTAGTCAAAAGATGATTAAAATGTTTATAATATGCTACTTCTGAAAGTCATGTTTTTCTTTTTGATAGAGATTGAAGGGCTGCTTTATTTTATTTGTGTGTGTTCATTTTGGGAGTGCATAAGATCATTGAAATGGGAATTTTATATAGACAGGGAGAGAGCCGGCGCCACTCGTTTTTAGTGTATATATATATATATATATTTTTGATAAGATTATTAGTATATATTTAGGCCAACCATTGGACGGAAAGAAAACAAAAACCCACCATACCAAATATTATTTTTACTCATGCTTGAACCCCTGCCTTCTACAGTTTTACTTCTCAGACCAACATGCAGTAGCTATCAAACCAACCTTATCGGATTCTAGCGTGAATATTGAAGCACAAGACAATCTCAGCTAGTTGAAACTTCCTGTAAAAATAACCACAAGCCAAGCCTACCATTATCTGATAAGGATAAGGTTTGTTTGATGGCAACTGAGATTGTCTTGTGCTTTAATATTCACTCCAGAATCAGATAAGGATAAGGTTGGTTTGATAGCAACTGCATGTTGGTTTGAGAAGTAAAACTATAGAAGGCAGGGGTTCAAGTATGAGTAAAAATAATATTTGAAGCACAAGACAATCTCAGCTAGATAACCTTATTCTTATCTGTCATCTTGAAGCTAGAACTTTCCTTTTTAGTAATTATAATTGAACTATTTTATTATGATTCATAATGTTGTTATCACCTCCTTGATATTTTCCCCCTTCAATTTCGATTTGATAATACCATTCTATGAAATAGAGCAAGGACAATCCATTGGGAGTTAATGCATTGAAGTGGTGCTAAAGGACTCGACTTTGTCATATTGCTGACAAGAAGATAAGCAGTGCTTAAGGTCATATTCGGTCTGGAGAGAGGAGTTGCAAATGATGAAAGACCTGTAATTGATAAAGTTGCAAGAAGGGAATGCTCCCCCCCCCCCCTTTCGAACTAACTTGTGCAAGCTTTGATTAAAGCTGGGATGGAAACTTTCTTTTATATGATGATATTGTAAATACTATTTCAATTTAGCATCCATTAAGCTAATAGATTTTTTAATCTATTTGTTTAATTATTATAAATAAGTTCATAGCATCATTTTTTAGTAAGTAGAGATACTTTAAATCAATGCTTTAAAAAAGTTGTTATTTTTTCTTCTCCCAAGTTGATATCTTCTTTGTCTAACTCTCTATCTATGTTTCTCTCACTCTAGTCTGTGGGTGGGGTTAGTAGCTTCCAACTGATTCGCATATTTAATATAAGCTATCAGAACAATGTCTTTTGATAAAAAAAAAAAAATATATATATATATATATACACACACACACTAAGCTACCAAAAACTATGGAAAACCAAATAGACATATGATGTATGCAATCTTAGCTATATGATGTATCTAAATTATGTAATTGGCCTAAATATATTAGTTTACACATCTAAATGATGCATGCATAAATGACATTTAAATCACGGGATTTACAATCCTTAGGAAGTTAAGATGATAAATTCTATAGCATGGGAATACTAGGGGACATTAAGATGATAAATTCCTTAGTAAGCATTAATTAAAAAAAAGGTAAGACTAGGGGAAATTTTGTCTAAGACTATCAAATTATAGACACACTTGCTTACTGGACATTGGTATTTTTATTTGGAACATTGTTATCATCCAATATGACATCTCCATGATACCAATGTGACTAAGGAACAATTTGTTTCATTAAAAAATATGATGCTATCATGGAATCATTTAAAAAAAAAAAATTTATTCTAACATAACCAAATTTATTGATTTTGATGCATTATGGTAATTTTCAAAGTTTGTAAGTGTTTTAATCATTTTGAAAGTGTCAAGGATGTATAAGTCATTTGTGGTGTTTTAAAGCTATTTTGTTCATTTTAAAGTGCATCTTTATATTAATTTTGGAAGTGTAAAAATCTATTTTAGTCATTTTCAAATTTTAATGTTTTATAGATATTTCAGTTATTTTGAGGTTTCTAGCGTGAATACTGAAGCACAAGACAATCTCAATTGCTATCAAACCAACCTTATCCTTATCAGATAATGGTTGGCTTGGCTTGTGGATATTTTTATAGGAAGTTTGAACTCGCTAAGATTGTCTTGTGCTTCAATATTCACGGTAGAATCTGATAAGGGTAAGGTTGGTTTGATAGCAATTGAGATTCTCTTGTGCTTCAATATTCACGCTAGAATCAGATAAGGATAAGGTTGGTTTGATAGCAACTGCATGTTGGCCTGAGAAGTAAAACTGTACAAGGCATGGGTTCAAGTATGAGTAAAAATAATATTTGAAGAACATGACAATCTCAGCTTGATAACCTTATCCTTATCTGTCATCTTGACGCTAGAACTTTCCTTTTAGTAATTATAATTGAACTATTTTATTATGATTCATAATGTTGTTATCACCTCCTTGATATTTTCCCCTTCAATTTCGATTTGATAATACCATTCTATGAAATAGAGCAAGGACAATCCATTGGGAGTTAATGCATTGAAGTGGTGCTAAAGGACTCGACTTTGTCATATTGCTGACAAGAAGATAAGCAGTGCTTAAGGTCATATTGGGTCTGGAGAGAGGAGTTGCAAATGATGAAAGACCTGTAATTGATAAAGTTGCAAGAAGGGAATGCTCCCCCCCCCCCCCCTTCGAACTAACTTGTGCAAGCTTTGATTAAAGCTGGGATGGAAACTTTCTTTTATATGATGATATTGTAAATACTATTTCAATTTAGCATCCATTAAGCTAATAGATTTTTTAATCTATTTGTTTAATTATTATAAATAAGTTCATAGCATCATTTTTTAGTAAGTAGAGATACTTTAAATCAATGCTTTAAAAAAGTTGTTATTTTTTCTTCTCCCAAGTTGATATCTTCTTTGTCTAACTCTCTATCTATGTTTCTCTCACTCTAGTCTGTGGGTGGGGTTAGTAGCTTCCAACTGATTCGCATATTTAATATAAGCTATCAGAACAATGTCTTTTGATAAAAAAAAAAAAATATATATATATATATATACACACACACACTAAGCTACCAAAAACTATGGAAAACCAAATAGACATATGATGTATGCAATCTTAGCTATATGATGTATCTAAATTATGTAATTGGCCTAAATATATTAGTTTACACATCTAAATGATGCATGCATAAATGACATTTAAATCACGGGATTTACAATCCTTAGGAAGTTAAGATGATAAATTCTATAGCATGGGAATACTAGGGGACATTAAGATGATAAATTCCTTAGTAAGCATTAATTAAAAAAAAGGTAAGACTAGGGGAAATTTTGTCTAAGACTATCAAATTATAGACACACTTGCTTACTGGACATTGGTATTTTTATTTGGAACATTGCTATCATCCAATATGACATCTCCATGATACCAATGTGACTAAGGAACAATTTGTTTCATTAAAAAATATGATGCTATCATGGAATCATTTAAAAAAAAAAAAAATTATTCTAACATAACCAAATTTATTGATTTTGATGCATTATGGTAATTTTCAAAGTTTGTAAGTGTTTTAATCATTTTGAAAGTGTCAAGGATGTATAAGTCATTTGTGGTGTTTTAAAGCTATTTTGTTCATTTTAAAGTGCATCTTTATATTAATTTTGGAAGTGTAAAAATCTATTTTAGTCATTTTCAAATTTTAATGTTTTATAGATATTTCAGTTATTTTGAGGTTTCTAGCGTGAATACTGAAGCACAAGACAATCTCAATTGCTATCAAACCAACCTTATCCTTATCAGATAATGGTTGGCTTGGCTTGTGGATATTTTTATAGGAAGTTTGAACTCGCTAAGATTGTCTTGTGCTTCAATATTCACGGTAGAATCTGATAAGGGTAAGGTTGGTTTGATAGCAATTGAGATTCTCTTGTGCTTCAATATTCACGCTAGAATCAGATAAGGATAAGGTTGGTTTGATAGCAACTGCATGTTGGCCTGAGAAGTAAAACTGTACAAGGCATGGGTTCAAGTATGAGTAAAAATAATATTTGAAGAACATGACAATCTCAGCTTGATAACCTTATCCTTATCTGTCATCTTGACGCTAGAACTTTCCTTTTAGTAATTATAATTGAACTATTTTATTATGATTCATAATGTTGTTATCACCTCCTTGATATTTTCCCCCTTCAATTTCGATTTGATAATACCATTCTATGAAATAGAGCAAGGACAATCCATTGGGAGTTAATGCATTGAAGTGGTGCTAAAGGACTCGACTTTGTCATATTGCTGACAAGAAGATAAGCAGTGCTTAAGGTCATATTGGGTCTGGAGAGAGGAGTTGCAAATGATGAAAGACCTGTAATTGATAAAGTTGCAAGAAGGGAATGCTCCCCCCCCCCCCCCATTTCTATCATTTTTAGGTTACAAGGTCATTTTAGTCACTTTTTAGGTTTCAAGGTCATTTCGATCTATTTTGAAGTTTCAAGGTCATGTGGTCATTTTTTTTTTCTTTTTGGTCCTAGGGGTATCTTGGTCATTTGCTAGGCTTCATTATTATTTTGGTCATTTTTAGGTTTTATGGTAATTTTGGNCAAGAAGGGAAAGCTCCCCCCCCCCCCCTTTCGAACTAACTTGTGCAAGCTTTGATTAAAGCTGGGATGGAAACTTTCTTTTATATGATGATATTGTAAATACTATTTCAATTTAGCATCCATTAAGCTAATAGATTTTTTAATCTATTTGTTTAATTATTATAAATAAGTTCATAGCATCATTTTTTAGTAAGTAGAGATACTTTAAATCAATGCTTTAAAAAAGTTGTTATTTTTTCTTCTCCCAAGTTGATATCTTCTTTGTCTAACTCTCTATCTATGTTTCTCTCACTCTAGTCTGTGGGTGGGGTTAGTAGCTTCCAACTGATTCGCATATTTAATATAAGCTATCAGAACAATGTCTTTTGATAAAAAAAAAAAAATATATATATATATATATATACACACACACCTAAGCTACCAAAAACTATGGAAAACCAAATAGACATATGATGTATGCAATCTTAGCTATATGATGTATCTAAATTATGTAATTGGCCTAAATATATTAGTTTACACATCTAAATGATGCATGCATAAATGACATTTAAATCACGGGATTTACAATCCTTAGGAAGTTAAGATGATAAATTCTATAGCATGGGAATACTAGGGGACATTAAGATGATAAATTCCTTAGTAAGCATTAATTAAAAAAAAGGTAAGACTAGGGGAAATTTTGTCTAAGACTATCAAATTATAGACACACTTGCTTACTGGACATTGGTATTTTTATTTGGAACATTGTTATCATCCAATATGACATCTCCATGATACCAATGTGACTAAGGAACAATTTGTTTCATTAAAAAATATGATGCTATCATGGAATCATTTAAAAAAAAAAAATTTATTCTAACATAACCAAATTTATTGATTTTGATGCATTATGGTAATTTTCAAAGTTTGTAAGTGTTTTAATCATTTTGAAAGTGTCAAGGATGTATAAGTCATTTGTGGTGTTTTAAAGCTATTTTGTTCATTTTAAAGTGCATCTTTATATTAATTTTGGAAGTGTAAAAATCTATTTTAGTCATTTTCAAATTTTAATGTTTTATAGATATTTCAGTTATTTTGAGGTTTCTAGCGTGAATACTGAAGCACAAGACAATCTCAATTGCTATCAAACCAACCTTATCCTTATCAGATAATGGTTGGCTTGGCTTGTGGATATTTTTATAGGAAGTTTGAACTCGCTAAGATTGTCTTGTGCTTCAATATTCACGGTAGAATCTGATAAGGGTAAGGTTGGTTTGATAGCAATTGAGATTCTCTTGTGCTTCAATATTCACGCTAGAATCAGATAAGGATAAGGTTGGTTTGATAGCAACTGCATGTTGGCCTGAGAAGTAAAACTGTACAAGGCATGGGTTCAAGTATGAGTAAAAATAATATTTGAAGAACATGACAATCTCAGCTTGATAACCTTATCCTTATCTGTCATCTTGACGCTAGAACTTTCCTTTTAGTAATTATAATTGAACTATTTTATTATGATTCATAATGTTGTTATCACCTCCTTGATATTTTCCCCTTCAATTTCGATTTGATAATACCATTCTATGAAATAGAGCAAGGACAATCCATTGGGAGTTAATGCATTGAAGTGGTGCTAAAGGACTCGACTTTGTCATATTGCTGACAAGAAGATAAGCAGTGCTTAAGGTCATATTGGGTCTGGAGAGAGGAGTTGCAAATGATGAAAGACCTGTAATTGATAAAGTTGCAAGAAGGGAATGCTCCCCCCCCCCCCCTTCGAACTAACTTGTGCAAGCTTTGATTAAAGCTGGGATGGAAACTTTCTTTTATATGATGATATTGTAAATACTATTTCAATTTAGCATCCATTAAGCTAATAGATTTTTTAATCTATTTGTTTAATTATTATAAATAAGTTCATAGCATCATTTTTTAGTAAGTAGAGATACTTTAAATCAATGCTTTAAAAAAGTTGTTATTTTTTCTTCTCCCAAGTTGATATCTTCTTTGTCTAACTCTCTATCTATGTTTCTCTCACTCTAGTCTGTGGGTGGGGTTAGTAGCTTCCAACTAATTCGCATATTTAATATAAGCTATCAGAACAATGTCTTTTGATAAAAAAAATATATATATATATATATATACACACACACACTAAGCTACCAAAAACTATGGAAAACCAAATAGACATATGATGTATGCAATCTTAGCTATATGATGTATCTAAATTATGTAATTGGCCTAAATATATTAGTTTACACATCTAAATGATGCATGCATAAATGACATTTAAATCACGGGATTTACAATCCTTAGGAAGTTAAGATGATAAATTCTATAGCATGGGAATACTAGGGGACATTAAGATGATAAATTCCTTAGTAAGCATTAATTAAAAAAAGGTAAGACTAGGGGAAATTTTGTCTAAGACTATCAAATTATAGACACACTTGCTTACTGGACATTGGTATTTTTATTTGGAACATTGCTATCATCCAATATGACATCTCCATGATACCAATGTGACTAAGGAACAATTTGTTTCATTAAAAAATATGATGCTATCATGGAATCATTTAAAAAAAAAAAAATTATTCTAACATAACCAAATTTATTGATTTTGATGCATTATGGTAATTTTCAAAGTTTGTAAGTGTTTTAATCATTTTGAAAGTGTCAAGGATGTATAAGTCATTTGTGGTGTTTTAAAGCTATTTTGTTCATTTTAAAGTGCATCTTTATATTAATTTTGGAAGTGTAAAAATCTATTTTAGTCATTTTCAAATTTTAATGTTTTATAGATATTTCAGTTATTTTGAGGTTTCTAGCGTGAATACTGAAGCACAAGACAATCTCAATTGCTATCAAACCAACCTTATCCTTATCAGATAATGGTTGGCTTGGCTTGTGGATATTTTTATAGGAAGTTTGAACTCGCTAAGATTGTCTTGTGCTTCAATATTCACGGTAGAATCTGATAAGGGTAAGGTTGGTTTGATAGCAATTGAGATTCTCTTGTGCTTCAATATTCACGCTAGAATCAGATAAGGATAAGGTTGGTTTGATAGCAACTGCATGTTGGCCTGAGAAGTAAAACTGTACAAGGCATGGGTTCAAGTATGAGTAAAAATAATATTTGAAGAACATGATCTTTTTAAAAGTTTTTGTGTCAGTTAGGGATTTTTTTTTTTTTTTTTGTTCTATGGGTATTTTGGTCATTTTCAAGTTTCTTGCTTATTTCAGTCATTTTTTGGACTTTATAGTAATTTTGGTAAATACTTTTTAAAAAATTTTAGGGTGATTCTATCATTTTTTTTAAGGTCCCTAGGGTATTTCGGTCATTTTTTAGGTTTCAAAGGTATGGTAATTTGTGAGGAAAAAAAAACACCGAATGTGACAAAAATATCATCAAATGTGAGAAATCTAGTCATTTTTTGGACTTTATAGTAATTTTGGTAAATATTTTTTAAAAATTTTTAGGGTGATTCTATCATTTTTTTTAAGGTTCTAAGGGTATTTTGGTCATTTTTTAGGTTTCAAAGGTATGGTAATTTGTGAGAAAAAAAAAAAACACCGAATGTGACAAAAATATCATCAAATGTGAGAAATCTATGGTCTAATGTGATATTGGTATTGCCTAATGTGACAATGGAACCATCGAATGTGAGAAAAAGAGAAGGGGACCACCAAATGTGACAAAAATACAGTCACATATGATGTTGGTACTATTTAATGTGACAATAGAACCATCAAATTTGAAAAAAAAAATAAAGGAACCATTATATGTGACAAAAGAACCGTCAAATTTGATATTGGAACTACACAATGTGATAACGGAACCATCAAATTTGAGAAACAAATAAAGAAACCACTAAATGTAACAAAATAACTGTCAAATGTGAGGATGAAACCGTCAAATGTGAGAAAAAAGTTAGGGAACCACCAAATGTGAGAAAAAAACTGTCAAATGTGATGTTGGAACTGCTTAATGTGATAATGGAACCATCAAATTTGAGAAAAAATAAATAAAGGAACCACTATATATGACAAAAGAACTGTCAAATTTGATATTGAAACTATGCAATGTGATAATTTTTTTTTTTTTTTTTTTGAGAATAAACAGCAAAATTTTATTTAAAGAAAGTAATAAAATTATACAAAAGCGAGGCAGCAAACTAGCTACAAAGCTTTCTCTTCACCTATCCACAAATAGCAACTATATGCAAAGTTACAACAAGGGAAGCCAAAGAATAAACAAAAACTATCTTACAATTACTCAAGACAAGCTTCCATAATTAGCTTCCAAATATTCTAAAGCATGGGCTGCAGCAGACATGGCTAGAAAAGGGGGATCAAGACGTGGAGTACCGAAGCAAGCATCATTCCACTTATTCCAAATCATCCAACTAGTTGTAAAAAATATTGCAATCTTTAGGTCATTTTTCCTTTGCATTATTTGATCAGCCACATCCACAAATGAAAGATTTGTGCAATGAGACATGATCTCCCTTAAGCATGTGGACTTCCAAACCTTGTCAAAATATGTACAGCTTAGTAGGATATGGTCTGTTGACTCCACCCCATCCTTACAACATTCACAACCAGCATCAAACAAAATTTTTCTTCCAATTAGATTTGCTTTAGTAGGCAATATATCTCTACAAGCTCTCCAAATGAAAGTTTTGATTTTATTACATACCTTGGCTGCCCAAATCGCTTTCCAAATTTTATTACTCTGTAAGTGATTGGATGATTGGCCATGAGAAGATCTCAGTTGTTAAGTTTGGATCATCTTATATGCACTTTTTATCGAATATTCCCCCATATTTGTGTATGCCCAAATTTGGATGTCTTGCACCACTCTATTGCTCAATGGGATGGATTTAATAACCTCAGCTTCATGTGGGAGGAATACATGATCAATCATGGATGCTCGCCAAGATCTTGTAGTTGGATCAATGAGGTTATCCACAATGGCCATTGTCGACATTGTGGAGCACGGGGTTACCACCTTGAATGATGGTGGGGTTGGAAGCCATCGATCTTGCCAAATTCGAATTTTATTTCTGGTTCCTACTCGCCATCTCAATCCACTGTCCAAGACAGATCTGGCTGCCACTATACTTTTCCATGCAAAACTCCCTAAATTTGGTGAAGAAGCATATAAGAAAGATGTATTGGGAAAGTACTTTGATTTGTAGACTTGATAGAACAAGGAGTGTGTGTTTTTCAAAAGCCTCCATCCTTGTTTGGCTAACATGGCTAAATTGAAGGAATGGGGATCCCGAAACCCAATTCCTCCCATCGACTTGGGCATACAAAGTTTAGACCAACTCAACCAATGTACTTTCCTTTCTTGTATCTTTTGGCCCCACCAAAATCTGCTCATTATCCCTTCAAGATCTTTAAGCAAACCTTTCGGTAGCAAAAAACATCCCATGGCATATGTGGGGATAGCTTGTGCCACGGCTTTAATCAAAATTTCTCTTCCAGCTTGAGACATCATCTTTTCCTTCCATCCCTTTAGTTTACTCCAGACTTTCAATGATTGGAGCAAAAGTTGCTTTTTTGTTACGCCCCACTATACTAGGCAGCCCTAAATACTTCTCATATTCTGGGATTGTCTCTACACCCAAAGCCTGTTTAATTGATTCTTGAGTCTCTAACCCAATGTTGCTACCAAAGAAAAGAGAAGTTTTATTAGTATTAATCTTTTGTCCTAAAGCAGTCTTATATAAATTAAGCAAAGAAATGACTTGTAGGCACTCCTCTACTGTGGCATGACAAAATAATAAACTGTCATCAGCAAATAGGAGATGAGAAATACAAGGACCACCTCTACTAGCTACCACTCCTCTTATAATTCCATCTGTTTCTGCCTTTCTGAGCAAAGCAGTAAGCCCTTCAACACAAAATAGAAAGAGATAAGGCTACAAAAGGTCACCTTGTCTCAGTCCTCTAGAAGGCAAAATATAACCTGTAGGATTTCCATTAACTAAAATAGAAAAATGAGCAATTGTTATGTATTTCATTATCAATTGCACCCATTTTGCATGAAACCCCATTTTCTCCATCACCCTTTGTAAATAACCTCATTCAACCCAGTCATAAGCTTTGCTCATATCCAATTTAATAGCTACCTGACCTATCTTGCCCCACCTCTTCTTTTTCATGCTATGCAAAGTTTCATATGCAACTAAAATGTTGTCTGTAATTAATTCTTCCCAGGACAAAAGCACTCTGAGTATTAGAAATTAAATTTGGGAGGATGAGCTTCAGCCAGTTGACTAACATTTTAGATATGATTTTGTATAGCACATTACATAGGCTAATGGGGCGATATTGTGTGATTAATTCAGGGTCTTTGGTTTTTGGTATTAGTGCTATGTGGGTGTTATTTATATTTTGAAGTATAATTCCAGAATTTAGACATGATAGCACAACATTAGTTACATCAGCACCCACTATATGCCAAAACTTTTGAAAAAAGAAAGCAGTCATACCATTCGGGCCTGGAGCTTTTGAAGGATGCATCCGAAATAAGGCAAATCGAACCTCTTCTGGATGAAAATCTCTCACAAGCCAATCATTCATCTCCTCCGCAACTACTCTAGGAATATGGGCCACCACTTCTTCAATGGCATTCAGATTTGAAGATTGGAAGAGAGTTGAGAAATGTTGAATTATCACCCTTTCTATATCTCTTTGTTGCTCTATCACCGTACCATCCATCTCCTTTAGTGAGACAATTAAGTTTTTTTTCCTCCTTGTGCATGAAAAAATTTTGTATTACGATCACCTTCATGCAACCAACTGATACGGCATCTTTGTTTCCAATAAATTTCTTCTTTCTCAATTAAAATATTAATTTCATGCCTAAGAGCTTCACATTCAGCCCACGATGAATCCCTATTGTTTTCCTCGAGCACTTGCAGCCTATTTCACTTTTCCTTAATCTTTTTGCCTAAGGAACACAATGAATTGTTACTCCAGGCTAACAACCACTTCCTACGTTTTTTCTTTTTGGTTACACACCTGGAACATAGGACTTCTAGTGAAGGAGATAGACCAAGCATTTGCAATTGTCCTCACAGCCTTCATTTTTCACCCATGCTTCCTCAAATCGAAATCATTTTTTATACATCCCAATCTGAAATTACGATTGCCTTCTTAATTGCACCCCAATGGCCATGTGATTGGAATTTGAAAAGCTTAAATGATGAACTTCAAAGTGAGGAAAAACATCATACCATTCTTGATTAGCTATCCCACAATCGAGTCTAACATATACCTAATCTTGTTCATCTCTCCGGTTGCACCATGTGAAGCAAGCACCTTTAAAACCCATGTCCCTTAATCTACAATCGTCCAGCACTTCTTGAAAATTTTCCATTTGCCACTCACTTCTTGGCTTCTCTCCTTGTTTTTCATTCGCTAAAAGTATCTTGTTGAAGTCTCCTATGCATATCCGTGGCAATGTGACTTGCTAATGAAGTAGGCGCATCAAATTCCATGTCTCAATATGCTTCAATTTTTCAAGATGCCCATAGATACCTATCAATCTCAATGAAACCCCCTCCTTCTCTGTCACAATAACATCTATATGGCTTTTTGACAAGGTTTTCAATTTCACATCCCATTCTGAAGCCCATAACAGAGCCAAGCCTCCACCCATTCCAATTCTATCTAAACATACTACATTATCTATTTTTAATTCATCTTTCACTTCTTCTATGCCTTTGTTTTTAAGTTTAGTCTCCATCAAAAATACAATTCGGGGACGTTGAACTTTAATGAGCTTAGAAAGCTCTCCAACAGCACTTTTGTCCCCAAGTCCATAGCAATTAAGGCTTAAGATACTCATAGTTCAGCTTCCTTAATCACCTTACTTCAATGTTCACTTAATCACCTAAATTTGTGACCCTTTAAAAGACAAATTTACCTGTAGCCAAGATGAGGTGCTACGAGATGATATGGAAGCTCTTCGTTTTGCAAAGACCCAACCACATAATGTCTTTCATTGCTAATAACAATCAGCCCCTTCACTCCAAGATATAGGTTGGTCCACGTAGCAAAGAACTCACACAGTTACTGACAAGCCTTCAAAACTACAATAAAGTTGATCTGCGCCTTGAGATTTTGAAGTGACAACCTCTTTCGACAACGCGAAACCCACAAAATGGGCAAGGGAAATCCATGCAATAAAAGCCCACAAATTGGGCGAGGAAAGCCCATAAACTGGGTAGCTGAAGGTCTCACTAAGGAGAAAAGAAGACCCACGAAGGGACAATGATGGCTGACGATGAAGCAAGCTCACGAAGCGGCCAGAAAAAGCTCAAGCATAAGATAGCAAACAGAGCCAATCGTGCACCGGGAGAAAGTTATATAAGTTTCTGTTTTAGATTCCACACAATGTGATAATTGGACCATGAAATTTGAGAAACAAATAAAGGAACCACTAAATGTAACAAAATAACTGTCAAATGTGATGTTAGAACTGTACAATGTGATAATAGAACCGTCAAATGTGAGAAAAAAAGTAAAGAAACCACCAAATGTAAAAAAAGCACTGTCACATGTGACGTAGGAACTGCACAATGTGAGAATAGAACCATCAAATGTCAGAAAAAAGTAAGGAAA
Organism: Quercus suber; assembly: GCF_002906115.3. Taxonomy (NCBI): domain Eukaryota; kingdom Viridiplantae; phylum Streptophyta; class Magnoliopsida; order Fagales; family Fagaceae; genus Quercus; species Quercus suber. Next base: position 353,802 of record NW_027070108.1, read on the forward strand.
CCACCCAATGTGACAAAAGAACTATCACGTATGACAAAAATAGAGTAGATGCAATGTTGGTACTGCTTAATATGACAATAGAACCATCAAATTTGAGAAAAAAAAAAATAAAGGAACAACTATATGTGACAAAAGAACTGTCAAATGTGATATTGGAACTGCACAATGTGATAATGGAACCATCAAATGTGAGAAAAAAGTAAGGGAACCACCAAATGTGAGAAAAGAACTGTCACGTGTGATGGTGGAGCTGCACAATATGAGGATGGAACCGTCCCCTAGTATTCCCATGCTATAGAATTTATCATCTTAACTCCGGAAGGATAGTAAATCCCATGATTTAAATGTCATTTATGCATGCATCATTTAGATGTGTGAACTAATATATTTAGGTCAATTACATAATTTAGATACATCATATAGCTAAGATTGCATACATCATATGTCTATTTGGTTTTCCTTAGTTTCTGGTAACTTATTGTATATATATTTTTTATCAAAAGACATAGTTCTGATAGCTTATATTAAATATGCAAATCAGTTGGAAGCTACTACCCCTACCCATAGATCGAAGTGAGAGAAAGATAGACAAAGAATCAGACAAAGTAGATATCAACTTGGGAGAAGAAAAAATAACAACTTTTTAAAGCATTGATTTAAAGTATCTCTACTTACTAAAAAAATGATGCTATGAACTTATTTATAATAATTAAACAAATAGATTAAAAAATCTATTATCCTAATGGATGCTAAACTACAATAGTATTTACAATATTCATCATATAAAAGAACGTTTCCGTCCCAGCTTTAATCAAGGTTTGCACAAGCTATTAGTTCAAAGAATGTTTTTTTTTTTTTGGGGGGGGGGGGGGTGTGAGCATTCCCTTCTTGCAACTTTATCAATTACAGGTCTTTCATCATTTGCAACTCCTCTCTCCAGACCCAATATGACCATAAGCACTGCTTATCTTCTTGTCAGCAATATGACAAAGCCAAGTCCTTTAGCACCACTTCAATGCATTAACTCCCAATGGATTGTCCTTGCTCAATTTCATAGAATGGTATTATCAATTCAGAACTGAAGGGGAAAACATCAAGGAGGTGATAACAATATTATGAATCATAATAAAATAGTTCAATTAAAATTACTAAAAGGAAAGTTCTAGCATCAAGATCACAGATAAGGATAAGGTTATCTTGCTGAGATTGTCTTGTGCTTCAAATTTTATTTTTACTCATACTTAAGCCCGTGCCTTCTACAGTTTTACTTCTCAGACCAACATGTAGTTGCTATCAAACCAACCTTATCCTTATCTGATTCTAGCGTGAATATTGAAGCATAAGACAATCTCAGTTGCTATTGAATCAACCTTAGCCTTATCTGATTCTACCGTGAATATTGAAGCACAAGACAATCTCAGCTAGTTCAAACTTCTTGTAAAAATAACCACAGGCCAATATTGAAGCACAAGACAATCTCAACTAGATAACCTTATCCTTATCTATCATCTTGACGCTAGAACTTTCCTTTTAGTAATTATAATTGAACTATTTTATTATGATTCATATTGTTCTTATCACCTCCTTGATATTTTCCCCCTTCAGTTCTGATTTGATAATATCATTCTATGAAATTGAGCAAGGACAATCCATTGGAGTTAATGCATTGAAGTGGTGCTAAAGGACTTGGCTTTGTCATATTGCTGACAAGAAGATAAGCAGTGCTTATGTTCATATTAGGTCTGGAGAGAGGAGTTGCAAATGATGAAAGACCTGTAATTGATAAAGTTGCAAGAAAGGAATGCCCCCCCCAAGTTCTTTGAACTAACAGCTTGTGCAAACCTAGATTAAAGCTGGGATGGAAACTTTCTCTTATATGATGAATATTGTAAATACTATTGCAGTTTAGCATCCATCAGGCTAATAGATTTTTTAATCTATTTGTTTAATTATTATAAATAAGTTCATAGCATCATTTTTTAGTAAGTAGAGATACTTTAAATCAACGCTTTAAAAAGTTGTTATTTTTTCCTCTCCCAAGTTGATATCTTCTTTGCCTGATTCTCTGTCTATCTTTCTCTCACTTCGGCTTGTGGGTGGGGGTAGTAGCTTCCAACTGATTCTTTAATATAAGCTATCAAAACTATGTCTTTTGATAAAAATATATATATACAATAAGCTACCAGAAACTATGGAAAACCAAACAGACATATGATGTATGCAATCTTAACTATATGGTGTATCTAAATTATGTAATTGACCTATATATATTAGTATACGCATCTAAATGATGCATGCATAAATGACATTTAAATCATGGGATTTACAATCCTTAGGAAGTTAAGATGATAAATTCTATAGCATGGGAATACTAGGGGACATTAAGATGATAAATTCCTTAGTAAGCATTAATTAAAATAAGGTAAGACTAGAGGAAATTTTGTCTAAGACTAACAAATTATAGACACGCTTGCTTACTGGACATTGGTATTTTTATTTGGAATGTTGTTATCATCCAATATGATGTCTTCATGATACCAATTTGACTAAGGAACAATTTGTTTCATTGAAAATATGATGCTATCCTTGCAATCATTATAAAAATAAATAAAAACAAAAAAAATAAAAAACAAACAAACAAACAAACAAGCAAAATATCAGTCTAACATAACCAAATTTATTGATTTTGATGCATTAAAATAATTTTCAAAGTTTGTAAGTGTTCTAATCATTTTGAAAGTGTCAAGGATGTATAAGTCATTTGTGGTGTTTTAAAGCGATTTTGTTCATTTTAAAGTGCTCCTTTATATTAATTTTGGAAGTACAAAATTCTATTTTAGCCATTTTCAAATTTTAATGTTTTATAGATATTTCAGTTATTTTGAGGTTTCATGGATATTTAGGTACTTTTCAAATTTTTGTGGGGAATTTTAGTCATTTCTATATGTTAATGAGGTTATTTTAGTCATTCTTGATATTTTGAAACTCATAGGAGATCACTATCATGAGTTTTACTAAAATTGAAGAACAACAACAATTTGAACCACCTATTCCTAAGAGTTACTTGGAGAGGTCACGTAGCATCTTAAGCTACTCATTAATAATTTTTTTTACCTTATTGTTAGTCATGTTAGTCCCCCCATTAGTTTCTTTTAGATCATTTATCATCTTTTAAATTTTAATAAGTATACAACAACATAATGGTAAAAGAAAAATTTATATGTTCCACTGGGACTTTTTTGGGGGGGGGGGGGGGGGATTTTTTTTTTTAATTT
>NW_027070108.1:359992-395374 GCF_002906115.3 Quercus suber
CATTTGAGTTTCAAAATCCTAACTTTGGCCCTAGCTTTTTAAAATCCACTCACCCCCCCCACCCCCCCCCCCCCCCCCCCAAACAAAACACACGTACACCTCCTATATTTTTTTAATAGAAAATAAAAATTTATAACTAAAATTTTAGTATTTGACCCTGAGAAATTTTTTTTGAGAAAAATGTTCTACATTTATATTAATCAATATAAATCACTAAAGCGTCATTTTTTTTTTCTTTTTATTAATCTTATAACATACATAGCTCATCGAATAAAAACTATTTTCGAAATTTATTTTCCTAAAAATAGATGAGTTTATATAATTAATGCATTATCTTTTCCTTTTATATATATATATATATAGCAAAAGCGGAGAGGAAATCCAATTAGATTTTTAATTGGAATCTAATTTTGCGTCACATATCCCATATAGTTCTTTTAGCTTTTGTGCCAATTGAATTATTAATGCAAAAGCTAAAGAGTCAAAAAAATAAATAAGAAGGAAAAAGAAACATTTGGTTTGACTTTGACAAGGTATTGACATGATTGTTGGCAATGGAGATTGGGGAAAATTTAAAAAAAAATAATAATGAAAATATAATTTATATTTACATTTGGATTTAGACTTCAACTTAGGTTTCATTCCCATCTAGACCAAATCTAAATTGACGTAATGAAACTCTAGCACAACAAAAAATTAATAACATTTTCTATCAATTTTTTTCTTATATTTTATTATTATTATTATTATTGATGGTGAGCTGAAAATTGAGCCAACTCCAATTCGTCCATGAGAGTCGTCTAGGTCAAAAAGACAAGAATCGTTATACATAATAGGACAGTCATCAATAGGCATATGGGTCATCCATGAGAAAAGCACCTGGACGACCCCCGACACTTGGGAAAATTTCAGAGAGATCTATCTACAATGAGCTAGTGAATTGAACCACATGTTATTATTTTGAGGCATGAGTAAGATGTTGGTTTATCGCTATAACTTCCTACTAAGTACTTAACTTCCAACGACAATTATAGAAGATAAGATTAAATATTCTAACTCCTATAGCAGTTGTGGAAGCTAACCATAAACCTTCTGACTTCCTCAAGTATAGGGGAAGTTACAAGACCAGTAACTGCTTCAAGAACACATTATATAAACACTTATTCACATCAAATGAAGGTAAGTTTTAGACAACTCCCAAAAGTTGGAACTCTAGAATTTAAGAGAGAAACTAACTTAAGCATCAGAGGGTTCTTGGCCAGTTCGCCCTGATCACTTTTGATCGTGGGTTTTCCTTTTTAGGCCTTTCGAGTAATTACTAGATCATTGAAGCCCAAAGCATTCAACCTACTGATTTTCAGTGCGTCATGAATTATTATTATTATTATTATTATACAAATAGTGCGTGGTTGAACAAACTAAAATTGATAATTTCGTCGATAAAAATTTAAATTTTTTTTTTCCATTTTTTCAAATAAAATTATATTTATTTAATAAATAGCTATTTTATATTTTCAAATATACAAATATTATATATAAATTTGGTAAAATTTTAATACACATTTATTTGCCCTTCTTTGTAAGTGTATCTCATGTATATGCATAAGATTACAAAATAGTTCAAAATATATGTTTCTCCAGAGTTCCAGCAAGCTTAATTATTAAAGATAATTCTCCAAAAAAAAAAAAAAAAAAGATCAACTATTAAGGTCTCTTGATGTCAAATGGAAGATATGAACAAAAGACATATGTTCATCGAAATTGATAACTAAATCTATCTAATAGAAGCCTCTTTTATTTACCAAATATAAATATTTATTTTATTTTAATTTGTAGAATAAGAGTTAAGAGATAAGAGATGGACACTGTTATTACATATGTCATTTATGCAAAATAATGTTTCTTTTTATTTTTTATTATTGTTACATTTTTCTAATATCTAACTTATATATGTTTAGGAGTGTAATGACGTTAAATTATTATTTAGACATGTTTAGGAGTGTAATGACATTAAGTATGTGTTTGGATTTGTGGACTGCGTTTCGCATTTCACGCGTTTTTTCTTTCTTGTTTTTTGTTCAGCCCGCAATTGTTGACAAGTCAACTGTGAACAGTATTTCCGTGCACTGTTCATGGGTCCCACAAATTACACTTTTCAGCAAGTTTGTCATTAAAAATAGGTCCCACAGCACTATTCATATATTTAAAAATTATTTCGCTACAGTGTTTTCAATTTTCAGTTTTCAGTTTCAGCAAAATAAATTCTATCCAAACGGACCCTAAATTATTTAAAATTGATTAAATTTTATATATTAGAAATTTTATAACTATTAGTATACTTAAACATTGTAATCTCATAATTATTTAATAAAAATATTTAAAGAACATAAATGATGATCAATATGATTTAAAGGGTCATTTTTAGTTTACAAATTGATTGGATGAAAAAAAGAAGTTGTTTTGGTGTAAATATTTTTGTTATATATGAGAAAATAACATTTATTAAATCATGTTATACACAGACTTTATGTATAAATAACATACATAATAGGTTATTTGAATATATATATATATATATATACACACACACTATTTATAAGAGGATTGTCCTCTTTGGATTGGATTTTTATGTGGTCAAGAAATACCCCTAAACCTTATGTTTAACAAGAAAAAACTTAAAGACAACCTAGTAAAAATATATCTCCAACTCCATTTAAAATGCTTACAAAATAGGACACTCTCCTACTTCATGTCTTTAAAAAAAAAGCTTATTGAAATTAAAACACTAGACCAAACAAAAAGCCTCATCTATATATATATATATATACTAGCCTCTAAGCATGTGCTCACGCGCGTACTCAAATGCTTTTTTTTATTTTTTTGGTAAAGGTTAATAATTTGCATCTATTATAGTATAATTTAGAAATATATATTTTTTATTTTTCAAACAAATAAAAAGGATAAACTTTAGAGATGAACAGTAACTATAAATTCTTTTTTGAATGTGAAAGGAAAACAAATCTTAAATTTTAGGAATTATCTTTTTGAATTCAAAATGAAATTTGTTATTTAACATTTATGACCCTATTTATAAATGAAGTTACCATTCACTAATGAGGGTATTTTTTAACTGCATAAATGTCCAGTTTTTTTTTTTTTTTTTTGAGAAAAAACACACACACTCACAGGGGAGAGGAAAGGGGTTTTAACACAAAAACACACCACAACTCCACTTAAAAGGCATGGTAACTTTTAGGGAGGGTTAGGGCAATTATACCACACACAACACACTTTCTTAAGCAATGTGAAACAATTACCCATCTTTTTTTTTTAAAAACAAACACACACACACACACACACATACACACACACACAGGGAGAGGAAAGGGGTTCTAACACAAAGGCACACTACACTCCACTCAAAAGCCATGGTAACTTTAAGAGGGAAATCCTCTTATATATAATATATAATACTAGATAGATAGATAGATAGATAATAAATATATATTATATTATATTATCTGCACAACCTTGAAAAAAAATTACTCTACTCGCAATTATCCATCCCAAAACATCATTATCACAAACCCATCCCCACACAAACTCACTGCCAAACATAGTTATCAAAACATGAATTGTATCATGAGTTTTTTTTTTTTTTTTTTTTTTTTTTTTTTAGTATTGTGCATTGTATTGTATGTGTATCGTAAAATACACAAACATTTCTTAATGTCATAATTAACAAAATTATAGATAGATAGATCAAGATATATATATATATATATATATATAATGTATATTCATTATAAAATTGGAATATATTTAATTCAATGACTAATTTAATTACTATTTATGCAATAATATTTGAACAAACTAACTAAATAAATCAAATAAAAATATGTTTAGACAATCTTCATTGAAATTGGTGAATCTCCAAAATGGTAATATATTATTATATAGGTGTAAATGCACTTTTGGTCCTTACATTTTAGGGTCATTTCTATTTTAGTCCTACATTTCTATTTACCACTTTTAGTCCCTAAAATGAAAAATGTGTTCCATTTTGGTCCTTACAGTCACTCATTTAATGGAAATATCCTACGTGGTAAATGGAGTGCACTATTGACACAGTAAATGCTAAGGTGTCTATTAAAATAATATTAAAAATGCCACATCAGCATCCACATGTCCATTAAAATAATATTAAAATAAAATTTTCAATTTTAAAAATTAAAAAAATTACAAAAAAGAAAAAAAAAACATAATTAAATTTATCAATATTACTTTATCAATTTCTATTAAACTTTCTTGGCAACCAAACACAACATAAAAGTTATTAAATCTTAAAATCTCAAACAAAGTCTCCAATCTGTCTCTCTCTCTGTGAAAATCTCAAGCTCTCTCTCCAAGCTATCTCTTTCTACAAAAGTCTCCAAGCTTAAGGTGAAGGTAGAGGTGATTGAAGGTGAGTTTTGGGTGAAGGCAGAGGTGACTGAAGATGGTTTTGGCTGAAGGGGCTGAATGAATGTGAGATCTCTCTCTCTCTCTCTCTCTCTCTCTCTCTCTCTCTTAATTCATGGCCAAAACCCAGTTTTCTCTCTCTTTAAACTTTGGCCAAAATCCCAACTCTCTCTAGTCAAAAACTCAGCCCTCTCTCTCTCAACCTTGGCCAAAACCCAACTCTCTCTCTCTCTCTCTCTCTCTCTCTCTCTCTCTCTCTCTCTCTAAACCCATGGCCCAAAACCCAGCTCTCTCTCTTTAAATCCATGGTTATTTGTGGTTTCAGATCTTGAGTTTTGTTCATCAATTTGGGATTTGAATTTTGAGTTTTATGTTTGGTTTCTCAGAAAGCATAAGAAAATGTAGGTTGAGTTTTGTGTTTGGGGCCAAAAAATCTGGGTTTGATTTTTGTCTTTGTGTAATTGTTGAATGTCTTTGAGTTTTCTCTCTATGTAATTGTTGAAAAAAACTGGGTTGAGTTTTGGGTTTGGGTTCCGAAATTTTGTCTTTGTAATTGTGGGCATGTCTTTGTGTTTGTGAGTTATGATTTTTGTTGATTTAGGTTTTCACCTTGTTGATCTACGTTTTTTTTTTTTTTTTTTTTTATCTGGGTTTTGAGAGGCAACAATGCACTGTTCAATCTGGAAGTCATTGTTTCTATCAAAAAATGGGAAAACCCGATGAATCCAGCGTCCACAGCCATATGGTTACAATCTTTCAAAAAAAAGTGCATCTCTTTGCGAAAGGTACATAGGTTAATAGACTTTAGATTGCCAAACCTTTGGGTTTTCATCCCTTACAATTTCTAAAGAAACACAATGCATGTAATTTCCACACTCATGGAATTTCATCTCTCTAACACTAACATAACATTCTTGTATGACTGGTGGTGTTAAATCTATTTTTTTTTTTTTTTTCCTTTTGGATAATTTGGTTTATGTATGTATATGGATTGATTTTTTTTTTGTACAAAATTATTTTATGATTTTTTTGTGTTTTATTTCTGGGTTTGTATGATTTTTTTTGAGTTTGCGTTCTTGTGTGTTCTTGATGGGTTTGTATGATTTCCTAGGTTAATGTGTTATTTGTGTTTGTGATCTTATGTTAATGTTTAAATTTGAGTTTGTATTTTTTGTGTTTGTTTTTGGGTTTGTGCTCTTATGTTATTGTGTTGATGTTTAAATCTGTGATTGTGTTCTTGTTGAAAATGAATTAAATCTGAATTTATGCATTTTATCGTTTTTAATTCTTTTTTTTTCCTTTTTTTTTTTTTTGTTAAAATTGATTGGATAAATTTTTTTATATTTAGAAGCTGACATGGTATTTTTTTAAATGCCAATTAAAAAAAAAAAAATTAATGGCCACGCTAGTGTTTAATGTGCCAGCAGTACACTCAGTTTGCCATATAAGCAATTTCCGTTAGTGGGCTAACGGTAAGAACCAAAATGGAACGCGTTTTTCATTTTAGAGACTAAAAGTGGTAAAATAGAAATGTAGGGGATCAAAATAAAAATGACCCCAAAATATAAGGACCAAAAGTACATTTACGCCTATTATATATAAGGCTTTTTTTTTCTCATCGTCTTCACTATCTTACCTAATCAATTTATCTACACAGTCAAACTTAATATTACCATCATTTTTTTCATCTTACAAAATAATCTCAACATTGACATCTTTCTCTTGTCTATTTTCTTCTTTATCATCTTCAACATCTACTATCTATTTTGATTATTTGATTTCAAATAAAATTTTCTATATCTTTCTTGTTGGCATTCAAGTTTTTTGGACCTATAACATCAATGTAGGAAAAACATTTACACTTCATATAAATTGTACTTTGTACCTATCTTTTCTTAGGAGAGGGAAAGATTAAGAAAGAACTCATGAAAAGGTTATTGAATGACATGGGCTTAACCATAAGCTAGTAACCCAATAATTTTGTGTTAAATTAAGTCAAAGCACAAATGTTAGCAAAAATCTAATTTAAACTTATATGTCTAAGTTACTTAGTTGGTGGTAATGATACCCCAAAGAGTAGCAAAAGTTGGTGACATACTTAAAAAAAAAAAAAAAAAAGTAAACAAACATGAAAGACTTGTTGGTAGTTGTGGGTTCTTTTATTTTTTACTGTACCCAAACCCAAATAGGAACAAGGATCCTAGGCCTAATATTTGTTATTTGGTGACTAGGCTTAGTTCACCACAGCTATGTTGGGCTGATTACGAATCAAGTTGCGCACAAAACATGAGTTCTACAACACATACACATTCATACATACAAAATATATACACATTGTACAGTAAGGAATAGTAAATGAATAGTAAAAAAGGTATATAAGACATCAGGGATCCTTAGAATGATAAATAATGTTTCGTTATTTATTGAATTTTAGTACATTGAGTCCTTTCTCCACAAGGATATGTCACAAGGTCCAAATAAGTTCAAAAGTCACAAACTTAGATAGCTCTTTCTAGGCTTCTAAGACTTGTGAGGTTTGAATCACTTTGAATCCAAGTGCATCCTCTAGTGCCTGTCTCAAGATCCCTCACAAAGTTTTCCCTCTTTTCTCCTTTTTTGAATTCTAAAGAAGTTTTTTTAAGGATCTTTTTGCTCTGATTCTCTATTGTTGAATGGTTTTTGTTGTTTGCTCCATCCCCTTTTATAGTGCCTTCCTAGGATTTTTGGTGTACCACTAATTCCCTCCATTTGTTGCCCTGGATACCAGAACTAATGTTATGTCAGCAACATTGGTGGCTAGTCCCTTCCTTATTTTCTCATTATTTTCCCCTTTTGAAGTTTCCCCCCTAAAAGGTCCTAGCTGGCCTTCCTCTTTTGGGAGATCCTAAGGGCCGACTTTCAATCTTCTTTTTCCAAGGCTTCTAGATGCTACTTTTCAAACCCACCTTTTTGGCTGCTTCACCATGTCATTTTCTCTAAATGGGCAGATTTCTCCCTATCAAGCTGAAAGGTCCCCAGCCACCTTCTTTCATGGTCCACCTTTCTGCGTTTCTTGAGGAACCAGGCTTCTTTTCATGAAGTGTTAATTCCTAATTCATCAGCCTTTTTCTGAACCATGGGCGGCTAATGGGACATATCCACATTTGTACTTTGTGTCCATGAGCATGCTCCCTTGAGCTGTCCCAACCCCAGCTGATTTCTTTCTGCATATCTTGAGGATCCCAGGCTTTCAGGACTCCCAAGTTATCTTGGTCAAGTCCCTTTCTGGGCTCTCCAGCAAATTTCCCTTACACGAGCTGGGCCAAGCTTCCTTTTTCCTTTTCCTTTAACTTCTAAGGCCCAAAGCTTGCCCATTCTTGGGTTCAGACCCCCTCCTACTTATTTTAAGTGGACCTTGATTGGCAGATTTGGGCCTTGTCCTTTCTTTAAAGGCCCAAATGGGTTCTAAATTTCAATTTTGCAATGTTTTAGGCCTTGATGCAATGCTTGTGATATTTTGGACCTTAACAGTAGTGTAGTTGGATTAGAAATTTTGTTAAAGCAAAATAGGAATGAGAATTCAAGGGTTTCTAGTAGAGATTGACCATACATTCCCATAATATATTACATAGTAGATTGTTTTTTTTTTTTTTAATCATAAATTTAGATAATACAAAATAGAATTAACAAGACCAAAAAATGCAAAATGCATTGTCATGATTAGGAAACTGCAAAATACATTAAGAAAAATTCCTTAACACCCTTGAACTTTAGGCCAGTTGCCTTGACTCCCCCTTTTATTTTAGATAATTTAGAAAATGAACTTCACATATGTGCCAAATTGTAATTTCCATTGGACTGTCATTTAATAAACTAATGTCCTACTTAATGCACGTGAACAAAAAATAATTTGCAATCAATTGAAAGAGAGAAAAACCTAAGGTTCAGTTTTGAGATAAAAATGATTGAAGCAAACCATGCCAACTGTGGTCTCATTGGATATGAAGTTTATGGTCTTGCCATCGATAGCGCTGGTCATGGTCCTGACCATGGTATTCGTGGTCTCGCTGTGCATGGGTTTAGTTTTCTCTCTCTTTTGTGTGTGTTTGTGTGTGTGTGTGTGTGTGTGTGTGTGTGTGTGTGAGAGAGAGAGAGAGATCAAATTGTTAACATGTGTTTGTATGTGGCTTTTTTTTTTTTTTTTGTTTCGAGAAACGTATTGATTTGGATTAAGAGAAATACAAAAAATGTTGAATGTGTAGACACCTCATTTTGTACTTATTAATAACCTTTGGTCTCTGACCCCAATGATGAGCTTGACATACGCCCACCAAGGGTAATTAAAGAGTTCATAATAGTTTGAAAGTAATCATAACTCAAAAGTGCTCAAATTGCTTTGAAAATGATGCTAAAAAATGACTTTTGCTCACAGTTTTGACTATAACTTTTAGACATAAATAATTTTTTAGTAAGGTTTGTTTCATTGGAAAGAAGACATCTTGGGCTTTAATTTGAACATAAACTTTGCATGATTTGGATTTATATTGAGTGAGTTATGACTGTTTGAAATTGGGCCAACTACACAGTCGAAAATTAGGGTTTTTGGGAAGGATGCGTATGCATGCCTTGAACCTACGTATACAGGCTCATTCCCAAACCTTCAGAACTGAAGTTTTGGGCCCCCAAAACATCATTCTTTGATGGGACTTGGTCCTTAGATCCTTGGGAACGTCCAAAGACCTCTAAAAAGCCTAAAAAAAACCTTGTTTTAACCTATAAATACTTACCTAATGTTTCCAATCAAAACCCTAGCTAGAGAGAGTTTATTTTTTGCTTCCATCTTCTCTAAAAACCTAGTTCATCTTTTCTAAACACACAACAACACCTTTGCATGTTTTTCTAAATATTCAAAACATCTCTCTAGTAGTTTTCTAGGGTAGAAACTATTTTTCTAAATTGTTTTCAAGACCTTTTCAATTAAAGTTGTTCTTTAGTTGTGATTCCTAAAAAAATTGGTGACTATTTAATTCTTTTGTTCTCTCAATCTAATCTTTGTGTCGTAGGCACTGAGGGGTTGGTTAAATAAACTTAAACTCGAGATCCTAAGCAAGGTGAGTGTTCTATTAATGATTTTTTTCACTTGCTTGATAGGATTTGATGGGGATGAGAAACAAGTATAGTTCATCCTTGAGTTGTCGTCTAGTTCATATAAGAAACTACAAAAATTGGGCCATCCCCAATTCGTCCAAGGTGTTGTCCAAATCTAAAAAGGTCGTCCAGCACAAGGAGATCATCCAATCTAAAAAGGTCGTCCATCATAGAAACACCTGGACGACCCCTCAACACTTAGAAAATCTTCGGAATGAATTTATGCACAAAAGCTTATAATTTAAACCACGTTCTACTATTTTGAAGAATAAGCGAAGTCCTTGTTCATCGCTTTAACTTCTTACTAAAATCTTAACTTCTAATGGTAGTTATAGAAGACAAGATTAAATCTTCTAACTTCTATAGCAGTTTTAGAAGTTAAGTCTAAACCTTGTAACTTCCATGCAGTTTGAGAAAGTTACCAATCAAGTAACCACTCCAATGTTCACTATATAAGGACTTATCCACTTCAAACGAAAGTAAGTTTCCACCGCTCCTCAAAAGTTGGAATTCTTGAGTTCTAAGAAAAAACTAACTTAAGCATTGGAGGATTCTTGACCGGTTCACCCCGGTCACCTTTGATCTTGTGTTTCTTTCTTTTCAAGCCTTTCAAACAATTTCTAATCCATTGAAGCCCAGAACATTCAGCCTACTGATTTTCTGTGCATCATCAGTTGACGCCATTTATGGGGAGATTAAATTTGTGTTTTTACAATTTATCTTTCTTTGATAAAAAGGCTGTATGGTCCGAACAAGGTCAATGACCACTAGTCCAGACCACCAGGAGAGTGAAAACGCTTCCAGCCACCCCCATCGCACTCACCAGTCAGCGCCTATTGTGCAACCGCCTTCTGTCCAACAAATGCAGTCCATGGCAGCCGCCATGGCAAAGCTAACCCGTCAGAATCAAGAGTTGACTCAAGAGATAAACCAAAGAAAGCAGTGTTATGAAAGGTACGTGAAAGGACAGGCTCAAAGTCAAAAAGTTAGAGAATGAGAAAATGTGGAGCACGAGAATCACTCAAGGGGGACAGCATCACATAGGGTGCCACATTTAGAAAGGGAAATAGATAAGATGAGGAGGGCTATGGATGAGATGAGTGAGAATATGAGAAGGACGAATCTTGTAGATGATTTAGTTCATCAAACTGTTTCCCTTTTCGTAGCTTCCATTAATAGTCATCCCTTGCCTTCCAAGTTCCAGATGCCTTCTTTGGATTCATATGATGGAACGTGACCCATGTGACCACATTGCAACCTTGAAGACCACAATGCACCTTTAAGGAGTTCCAAATGAGATAAAGTGTAGAGCCTTCCCAACCACCCTTAAGGAGCCAGCATAGATATGGTTCAGTAAAATACCTCTAAATATTGTTGGTTCTTTCGAGGAGTTGAGTAAGTTGTTCATCAACAACTTTATTGGAGGGCAAAGGCATAAACGCTCCTCGTTTAGCCTGCTGACTATAGAATAAGTAGAAAATGAGAGCTTGCAGTCCTTCATCACTCGCTTCAACAGAGAAGCCTTGACAGTAGACGAGATGTACGATAAATTGATGTTGGCAGCCTTCCAAAATGGAGTTAGTTCAGATTTATTCATCCACAAGCTTTATGATCAAGAGCCACAAACCATGGTTGAACTCGTCCATTCAGCCCAAAGTTTTATGAATGCAGAGGATGCAATCATTGCTAAGAAAAGGAAAAAAGTAGAACGAATGGAAGCAGACTTCTCACGTCATCCTGAACAAGGCCCTCATCCAAAGAAGGCCTGAACAGGAGAGAAAAAAGATAGAGACAACAAGAAGGCAGTTTCGTCTTCAGGAAGTGGTTAGCATTACATGCCTTTGAATGTTCCACTTGATCAAGTCCTTATGCAAATCAAGGATGATCCATCCTTGAAATGGCCAGAGAAGATGAGGGGAGATCCTAATAAGCACAATAAGAATAAGTATTGTCACTTCCACAGAAACCATGGGCATGACACGGACGAGTGATATGACTTGAAGTAGCAAATAAAGAATCATATCAGGCAGGGAAAACTAAGGAATTTTCTAGGACAAGATCATAAAGACTAGAAGTTGAAAGGAAAGGTAGAAAAGCCATCACAGCCCCCACTTGGAGAAATAAGAGTCATTGTAAGAGGAACTTCAGTAGAGCAATCCTCTAAGTCAAAGAAGACCTAACTGAAGGTGGTATAGAATGTCCAACTTTCTAGACGACCACCAAGGACGAGGGGCGGTAGACGAGCATGCCATTACTTTTATAGACAAAGATGCTTGAAGGGTCCATCACCCACATTACAATGCAATCATCATAACTTTGTTTATTATAGATTACACGACTAGAAGGGTGTTGATAAATAACAGAAGTTTAGCAGATATCCTATATTATCCTACTTTCCAGCAGATGAGGCTTGGACGAGACCAATTTCGTCCAGTGAATTCTCCCTTAGTAGGATTTGGAGGAATAAAAGTACAACTAGTGGGTACTATTCCTCTACTTGTAGTGGTAGGAGCGTATCCACAGCAGATAGCCAAAGAAGTAGGTTTCCTCGTCTTGGATTGCTCATCTTCCTACAACATCATCATTGGACGACCAATTTTAAATAGTTGGAAAGCAGTGACGTCCACCTATCACCTATCTATCAAGTTCCCAACAGATATGGGATAGGACAAGTACAAGGAGATCAATTAGTAACTAGGGAATGCTATTTAGCCATGTTGGCTATAGATGAGCATGTGTAGATGATGAATATAGAGGAAAAAAGGGTTGTTACAAAGCCCACTGAAGTACTAAAACACATCCCTCTGGAAGAGGGTAATCCCGAGAAGTTTACCATAATTAAAGCGAGTATGGAAAAGAAGACAAAGCAAGACCTCGTCTGGTTTTTAAGAAAAAGCATTGATGTTTTCGCGTGGAGTCATGAAGACATGCCAAGAATTGACTCAAGTGTCATTACTCATTAATTGAATGTGTATCCATCTTCCAAGCCTGTTCGTCAGAAGAAGAAAGTCTTTGCTCCTAAGTGAGATAATGCTATTAAGGAAGAGGTCCAGAAGTTAGCCACAGCAAAATTTATTCATGAAGTCTATTACTCGGATTGGTTAGCCAACGTGGTGATGGTTAAGAAGGCAAATGACAAATGGAGAATGTGTGTAGACTTCACTGATTTAAACAAGGCTTGTCCTAAGGATAGTTATCATTTGCCACGCATTGATCTGTTGGTAGATTCAACGGCGGGTCATCAGTTGCTAAGTTTCATGGACGCCTTCTCAGGGCATAATTAGATAAAGATGGACAAGGCAAATCAAGAGAAGACATTCTTCATTACCAGTCAAGACTTGTTTTGCTACAAGATTATGCCCTTCGGTTTGAAGAACGTAGGGGCAACCTATCAGAGACTAGTTAATCATATGTTTCATCCATAGATTAGACAGCAGAATTTATTCATGAAGTCTATTACTCGGATTGGTTAGCCAACGTGGTGATGGTTAAGAAGGCAAATGGCAAATGGAGAATGTGTGTAGACTTCACTGATTTAGACAAGGCTTGCCCTAAGGATAGTTATCCTTTGCCATGCATTAATCTGTTGGTAGATTCAACGGCGGGTCATCAGTTGCTAAGTTTCATAGACGCCTTCTTAGGGCATAATCAGATAAAGATGGACGAGGCAGATCAAGAGAAGACATTCTTCATTACCAGTCAAGATTTGTTTTGCTACAAGATTATGCCCTTCGGTTTGAAGAACATAGGGGTAACCTATCAGAGACTAGTTAACCATATGCTTCATCCATAGATTAGACAGAATGTAAAAGTATATGTAGATGATATGTTGGTGAAAAGCTAGGACGAGGAAAAGCATCTGGATGACCTTCAAGAGACCTTTGATACACTATGACGATATAACATGAAGTTGAATCCAAGCAAATGTGCCTTCGGAGTTTCTTCTGGAAAATTTCTTGGGTTTATGGTTTCACAGAGAGGAATTGAAGCGAATCTCGACAATATCCAAGCCATTCTAAACATGGAACCACCAAAGAATGTCAAGGAAGTCTAGTCCCTCATTAGATGAGTTACAGCTCTAAACAGGTTTGTTTCAAAAGCTACAAATAAGTGTTTGCCTTTTTTCAAAGTTCTCAGGAAGGCATTCGAATGGACAGACAAATGCCAAAAGGCCTTCTGGGATCTTAAAGTCTATCTTACCATAGCTCCCCTACTAAGTCCATCCATACCAGGTGAGGAGTTGTATTTATACCTAGCAGTGTCTCCACATGCAGTAAGTTCAACATTGGTTAGAGAAGAAGGAAAGATACAGAAGCCTGTTTATTATAAAAGCCGAACATTAAGAGGAGCTGAAGGACAGTATCCCATGATGGAAAAGCTGGCCTTTGCACTGGCAACTACTTCCAGGAAATTAAGGCTTTACTTCCAGGCTCATGTCATCAATGTCATGATGGATCATCCATTCAAGAAGGCAATGAATAAGTTGGAAGTCACAGGACGACTGATACAATGGGCCATTAAGCTTAGTGAGTTCGACATTAGGTATCAACCTAGAAATGCAATAAAAGCTCAAACCTTAGCAGATTTCATTGCAAAGTTCACTCCAAGCCACTATGATTTACATGAAGAAAATAAAACTAAGGCATGGATTGTCCAAGTAGATGGGTCGTCCACACTATATGCAAGAGGAACAGAAGTTGTATTGAAATCCTCAGAATGGGACAAGTTGAAGTATACAACTCATCTGTAGTACCAAACAACCAACAATGAAGTCGAGTATAAAGCCCTTCTTAAAGGGTTAGAATTGGCTAAGTCCTTAAGGCCAGAATCAATAGTCATCTAAGGAGACTCTTAGTTAATCATAGGCCAAGTAAATAGAACATGTGAAGCAAAGGAAAAACGAATGAAGAAGTACATCAGTAGGGTGAAACTTCTTATTAAGAAATTTAAAGAAGCCACTTTCATTCAAGTCCCAAGGGAAGAAAACATGGAAGCAAATGCTTTAGCAAAGGCAGCATCTGTAAATGGATCGGTGGACGAGCTTGATGAAGTCCAATACATGCCTAGCATAGATCTTCCAGAGGTGCAGCAGATAGAAGGCCAAGTTAATTGGATGAACCCAATAATAGTTTACCTAAGGGATGGAAGGCTTCTGAAAGAAAGAGATGAGGCTAGAAAGCTAAGGATTAGATCAGCTAAATATGTCCTTATAAACGAGGTGCTGTACAAAAGAGGCTTTTCTCAACCTTACCTAAGGTGTCTAGCTTTAAATAAGGCAAACTACATCTTGAGAGAAGTTCACAAAGGAGCATGTGGAAACCATTTAGGAGCGAGAGCCCTCGTCCACAAGGTCGTCCGTGTCGGTTACTACTGGCCAACCATTCAAGCAGATGCTAAGGCTTATGTAGGTGTGTGATCAGTGTCAATGTTTCAGCAACGTCCCTAGACAACCGTTAGAGTATCTCAGCCCAATGATGGCTCCGTGGCCCTTTACACAATGGGGATTGGATATTTTGGGTCCATTTCCAATAGGAACCAGGCAGATTAAGTTTCTGGTATTGGGGATCGATTACTTTACTAAGTGGGTGGATGCTGACTCTTAGCAAAAATCACATAGCAAAATGTAAAAAATTTCATCTAGAAGAGCATTATGTGCTGATTTGGGGTGCCTAGGGTACTAGTGTCAAATAATGGACGACAATTCGATAACACACCCTTCAGAGATTTCTGCAAGTAACTTGGAATAAAAATTCATTATTTCTCATCCTCCCACCCGCAAGCAAATGGACAAGCGAAAGTAGCAAACCAATCCTTGTTGAAGATCATCAAGGCTCGACTTGAGGGGATAAAGGGAATATGGCCAGACGAGCTACCAGGTGTTCTATGGGCTTCCAGGATGATTGTGAGAACTCTCATAGGGGAAACTCCTTTTAAACTAGCCTATAGAAGTGAAGCAGTCATACTTGTAGAAGTACATGTGGCTAATCACAAGGTGATGAAGTATCAGGACAAGAAGAATGAAGAACAATTTCGTCTTAACCTTGATCTAATAGATGAGGTAAGGATGGAGGCAAAGCAGAGAACAGCAAGGTATAAAAACCTCATGGCTAAACAGTATGATGCAATGGTAAAATCCAAGTGCTTTAACATTGAGGACCTCGTCCTTAAAAGGGCATCTTTAGCAACTAGGAACCCAGCTCATGGAAAACTATGGCCTAATTAGGAAGGACCTTACAAGGTTATTAATTGCAAAAGGCAAGGATCATACTACTTAGAAGCCCTAGATGGAAGAAAGCTGGAACACCCTTGGAATGTTGAGCATTTAAGGAAATATTACCAGTGAGGTATCATCCTGGACGAGCATCATCAAAGACAAGATCATCCTAGACAAGCCAAAGTTTGTTGTTTTCCATTGCTTATGTTTACTTGTGTTCATTATTAGTACTCTATGTTGCTTAGTATTTTAATTCCCTAAAAAAGTGTTAGTTTCTAACTTATGCACTAAGGACAAGTTTATGATAGACGAAGTCATGTACTTAAGGCACTAGCTTCTAAGCATGTGCCATGCTTGTGGATGATGTTTATGTTATGTTTGAATTCCCAATATATATATTGCTGTGTGAATTTCTAATTTTCATGTTGTTTTCATTTAAACTAATCCACAACAAGGCTAAAGGCCTAGGACGAGTAAAATCTCTGAACGTAGGGATGTAACAACTATAAACTTTTCATAAGGATAAAGCAAAGAAAAATAAACCTTAAGTATACTCGTCTGACTAATGGATGAGGTAAACCTTAAGGTATATTTGTCTATTCAATTGACAAGGTAAAACCTAAGGTAGATTCGTCTAATAAATGGACAAGCTAAAGCCTAAGGTATATTCATCTAACTAATGGATGAAGAAAAAAAAACACGTGCACAAAAATATTCAAAATCCAAGGATGAACCTGACTAGTTAAACAATCCAATCTCTAGACGAGTAAATGTTGGAAAACGTCTTGCCCAAAGATGAAAATTAGTGCGAGCTATAAGGAAAACTTATGGACAAAGAAAGCTGGCAAAAGAAATTCCATTCATAGACGAGTTACACATGCAAAATATAGTGAATGGAATGTTGAGCATAAAAAAGTTGTCCTAATATGGATGAACAGAATGCCTTCACAAAGTGGACAAACCACACTTAAACCATTAAACATAACATGGACGACATAAACAGATGAAAACTCGTTGATGAACAAAGTATAGCATGTTTAATAAAGAACAAAGAATGAAGATGAAAAAAAACATTCATTCATAAATATATATATATATATAATGGGTAGACAACCATTGTCCAAAAACCCTTATAAAGTTAGCCTAAAAGGCAATTGTATCAAAACTCGCTTCAAAAACATGGACTAGTCAAATGTACTTAGACAAATTTTTTACCAGGTTTTGTTGCCTGGAGCATAATTTTTTTTTTTTTTAAAAAAAGGAAGATGACAAGATAATATTTCAAACGTCTTTCACTAAGGGTTATCTTCATAATTTGGCTCATCTTGAGCAGGCTGGGTAGTGACGTCATCCTTGATGTTGACATCTTTAGAGCTCGTCTGAAGGAGAAAGCCTGCAGCACCAATATTGAGCTTGATGGAGCTGAAGTCAACTTCAGGGAAGCATTCCTCAACGTCCATACGGAAGTCTTCAAAGCCAGTAGCGTAGTTCCTGTCCAAAAGGACGGTAAATTGGCTAGAAGCTTTAAACTCCTCAACAGCGTCTTCTTTGGCCTTTTTGAGAAAGGCACGCTGCTCGTCATTCTCCTTTTGAAGATGGTCAAGACGAGTATCCTTTTCGATGGCATTAGCCTTAAGCTCTTCAACAAGGTTCTTCAACTCCCTAACCTTGTCCATAGCTTTGGCTGCCACCTCAGTCTTACGCTTACAGTCTGCCTGCACCTTATAATCTTTGCTTCCAGCCTTATTCTGTTTTGGTCCATCTCAGTAGTCTGCCTGGATACTACTATGAACTTTGACATAACCTATATATGCAATTGATTAGAGTTTATTAGACAAGAGATGTGAAGTGTAACAAGACAAAATGAAAACAATAATGAAAACATACCTTGAAGAGATCATGAACAGCAGAATGTTCAAATTCTTTCAAGGACATGTCATAACACACAGCCACATCCTCATCAGTCACGGCCTTTTGAAACCTTTCCCAAGCAAGATCTTTGTTCTCAAGAAGATTCATGGGAAGTCTTCTAGAAGGTTGGGACGAGATGGTTACCACAGTGACTCCAACAGGTACAAACGAGTCTAGATCATGAATTTGGATGGACGGATGTTGAGAGGTAGGGAGGATAACTAAGCCAGACTTGGCTCATGCTTTGCCTTCTTATTTGGAACTAGGTTTGGACGACCCATGCTTCGCCTTCTTATTTCCTCGACGATTGGGAAGATTTCCCAAATCAATCATCTTGGATAAACTTTTTTTTTCTCCAGCAGAAGGACGAGGTTGGGACTGAGCCTCTAGCAAGGTCACCTTGTCCACTAATCATTTCCCTTTGTTTTCCTTCATAGTTTCCATCCTTGTGGAAGAAAGTGTTAGACTCTAGTCAAAACAAATAATAAAAGAAACTTTCTAAGTAAAACTCACATCTGCGAGTAGTAAGCTTGTGGGCTAAAGCTTATACGGATGGTTCAAGTCCGAATCCCTAAGTTGCAAGATGTTGGAAAGTAACCAGAGAATGAAAACTCCTATAAGCAAATAGACGAACCTTCTGGATGCATTCAAGATGAAATCTGCTCAAGGAAAGTTGTCTAACAGCTATAAAATAAATAAAATAAAAAGAAAGAAAGAAAGAGAGGAAGAAAAATGTAAGACGAATCCAAAAAAGATAGAAAATATTTAATAGGAAAGAAACATAACTTTTGGATGAAGGCTCCCTAGCTCTCCTATATAGGGGGCGAATGGATTCCTGCCAACCTTAACAAGGTTTCCAACCTAAAAACCATAGATGAAGAAAAACTCTGTCTTCCAATTTCTATCAGATGTGGGAAGGGACTTTACTAACATACAATCTTTACCCTTGGCCATGAACTGATGAAAACCAAGGGATTGACTAATCTCTGAGGGTTTGTAACACTAAAGGAACTCGTCCACAATGAGAGGACAGTCCCCTCCAAACACCTCCCTCCACAAAATTTGCATAGAGATGACCAATCTCCATGCATTGGGATTAAATTGACATACTCCTAAACCTAATCTAGTAAGTAACTCTCTATCAAAAGCATTGAAAGGCAACCTAAGTCCCCCCAAGAGATAAGCCTCATAAACTCCTATTCCAAAATGAGGGTCACAACGCCACTCACCATGGACGGCCAACCTAGGGTTAAGATTGTCTGGAATTTTATACCAACTTCTATGGGAAATAAGCCATTTTTCACCTGTCTTTGAATGGACGCCTACAGCATAGCTATACACGATTTCTACCTCGTCTAAAGCGGTGGATGAAGGAACACTCGTGGAGGTACTAGCTTGCAACCCAGAAGCTGCACTCGTCCTAAATACTTCTTGAAGAACCTCTAAAGGAATCCTTGGAACTCCAACATGTATTGCTTGTCCGTGGTGTTCCCTCCACTACTACTACTACTATTACTCCTGCCACTGTTACTACTGGAACCACTATCACTGGTATTGTCGTGATACTCATCTCTCTCCCTATTATCACTATCAGTAAACGAGGATATTACAACTTCAGACGTCTGAGAAAAACTTAAAGGAAAACCTAAAGACAAAGATGAAGAAAATACCTGTTTCTAAACGAGGAAGGCCAAGGACGCAGGAAGACTTCTAGACAAAGAGCTGGACAACAAATGTCAAAGGAGAAAATTTTAGAAATGTGAAAGGGTGGGAGAGAAATTCTACTATTTATAGGCAACAAGACTTGGCATCTGAAATGATGTGACCAACCATGAGAAGCCACGTGGCATTTTTCTTGAAAGACAAAACGACATGATTGAAATACATCAAATTGGGCGACGTGTCAAAAAAAAAAGAAAAAAAGAGGGAGTTCTGATAATAGACAACACAAGGACAAGGGGGTAACTGATGGAGATGAGAAACAAGTATAGGTCGTCCTTGAGTTGTCGTCCAGTTCATATAAGAAACTACAAAAATTGGGCCATCTCCAGTTCGTCCAAGGTGTTGTCCAAATCCAGAAAGGTCGTCCAGCATAAGGAGGTCATCCAATCTAAAAAGGTCGTCCATCATAGAAACACCTGGATGACCCCTCAACACTTAGAAAATCTTTGGAATGAATTTATGCATAAAAACTTTTAATTTGAACCATGTTCTACTATTTTGAAGAATAAGAGAAATCCTTGTTCATCGCTTTAGCTTCTCACTAAACTCTTAACTTCTAATGGTAGTTATAGAAGACAAGATTAAATCTTCTAACTTCTATAGCAATTGTAGAAGTTAAGTTTGAACCTTGTAAGTTCCATGCGGTTTGAGGAAGTTACCAATTAAGTAAACACTCCAAGGCTCACTATATAAGGACTCATCCACTTCAAACGAAAGTAAGTTTCCACCGCTCCTCAAAAGTTGGAATTCTTGAGTTTTAAGAAAAAATTTACTTAAGCATCGGAGGGTTCTTAACTAGTTCACCCCGGTCACCTTTGATTTTGTGTTTCTTTCTTTTTAGGCCTTTCAAACAACCTCTAATCCATTGAAGCCGGAGCATTCAGCCTACTGATTTTCTATGCATCATTAGGATTCATATGAGTTTCTTGATATAGTTTCTTTAATTTTCTTATTTGTTTTATTTGTTATTTTTAATTGTTTTGACATATGTTAATTTGATTTTAGGTTGTTTATAATCTATTCTTAGCGCATATGTGGCTATATTTAATTTTTATGTTATGTTGATATGTTCTTTGTGTTGGTGTTAGTTTAATTATTCACATGTTTTACTTGATTGTTGTTATATTTATTTGACGCATGTTAATCTAACCATGATGTAATTATTTATTTATTCTAGTGTTTATCTTGTTAATCTCTTTGATTTAAACTCAAGTATGCAACTGATTTAACCTAAAATGTGATTTTTACATATTCTATGCTAAGGATGTGTACGCATACTCTAGTATGCGGGTGCATGTTTTTCAAATGTGTGTACGCATAGTTAAGTATGATTACGCACATTTGGGCAGAATCTCTTGTTTCATTTCATTTAATTAATTGTTTTTCACATGTTTTTCTAATTTTTTTTTTTCAACTTTGAATTCTCTATTTTAGGTCACTTAATTGTGTTTAATTTTTTTTCTATGTTTGTTTCAATATTTTTTTTTCCATGTTTGGTTTATTTGATAGTCTTTCCTTATGTGTGTGATTTAATCGTTATCTTTTCCTTTTTAGTATAGGTTTAATTGTGGTTTTAATGTGTTTCATTTTCAGTTATTGTGTGATCTTTAACATGTTATGTGTGTCTTTTTAATTAAGTGCATGATGTATGTTTAGGTCAATGATTAGAGCTCTCTTAATAAACTTTTTAATCAAATATGGCCTAGCAATACATAATGGAGGCTAGCTCATAAGTCGGACAGTCTTGGATGTCTAACACCTTCCCAAGCCATATCTAAACTTTGAACTCATAATTTGTTATGCAGACCTATGCATGTAATTAAGTGGCCCAAAAGACCCAATTTGATTCCTGGACCTAAACTAGGTGGCGACTCCCAAATCCTCTGCCTCTGGTCCATTTGACTAAGGCGTACTTCCCAAAAGGGGACAAACTACGCAATGTGAGGCAAGGCGAGACAGTGTGCTCACAATGTGTTTCTCTATTTGTCTTTCGTGTAGCCTTTCAAGCAAGTGAGATCTACAACAGTTGTCCCTCCAACCCATACCGCTTTTCACCAACCATTACTTCCTATCTTATTGTTATTGACATGTGTCCCTCATGACGTTCCATTTTTTGTAAAAATCTTCACCTGGTTTCCAATTTTCTCTTTCTCACTTCCATTCATTTTTTCGGCAAGCATACAAGCTTTGGAAAGAAAGAGTAGTTTAACAGTTTGATCTCTCTCTCTCTCTCTCTCTCTCTCTCTCTCTCATGCACCACACACACACACATGCACGAAAGAGAGAAAACGGAACTCATAAACGGTGGGACCATAAACGACATGATTAGGACCATGGCCAACATGATCCATGGCAAGACTAGGAACTCTAGCTCTAGTGAGACCATAAACAACATGGTTTGGTTCGATTTTCTTTCTTTCTATCTCTCTCTCAAAACTGAACCATAGGTTTCTTTCTCTCAATCGGTTGTAAACAAGTGATATTGGAAAATTTGTAGTCCATGCTATGCCACATGAGTAGGAAGTTAGTTTATTAAACGATATACTAATGAAAGCAACAATTTGGCAGATATGTGAAGTTTAGGTACTAATTTAAACAAAATAAAGGTTTGAGGGATGTTAGGGCAGCATGGTTAGTAAAGGGCAATACAAATAGGATGGATGACTGCCTATAGAGTTCGCTTGCTCGAAAGGTTTTCCTGAAAGACAAATAGAGAAAACACACAAAACATTCCGTATTTCTCTCTCTCTCTCTCTCTCTCTCTCTCTCCAACACAATATGTTTCTCTAACCAAAAAAACAAACAAACAAACAAACAAAGCCACAAACAAACACTAATCAACAATTTGATTTCTCTCTCTTTATCTCTTGCATGAAAGAGAGAAAACTAAAGCCACAAATAATAGGACCACAAATGACGCAGTCAATACCACAATCTTGTGTGAAGTTTGTGTAATAAATAAAATAAAATAAAAGTGTAGGGGATGTCAAGTCAATAACCATGTTTTGAAGTTATAGACCATTGTTGAGGGTCTATTTGGTTAGGCTGGGCATTGTGGGTGCCTAAAAGAGCGTTCTTAAAACTCAAAACTGTATTTCGCTACAGCAACTCCTCAAAGCTTTTTTTACAAATGCTCATTTTAAACTCAAAAAACCATTTTGCAACAGGTTATAGCCCCTGCAAAAAAAATAAAAATAAAAATAAAAATAAAAATTTCCATTAGACTATGAAAAAAAAATAATTGGGCCCCTCCAACATGAGACAGCCGACCCCCCTACCCATTTCTCACCCATTCTCCCAGCCTTCAATCAAAAATTAGGAACACCCTCAAATTTATAATTAAAAAAAAAAATTATATGTTCTACTTTCAAGCCAAAAAAAAAAAACCCCAAAAAAAAAATTTTTGAACATAGGAACACCCTCAAATTTATAATTAAAAAAAAAAATTATATGTTCTACTTTCAAGCCAAAAAAAAAAAACCCCAAAAAAAAAATTTTTGAACTAAATCTGAAGAAGAAAAAAAAATTATAACAAAGCCAAGTCCACTGCCCACGGCAAGCCCAACAGTAGCAAACCCATGGATTCTCACCCAAAAAAAAAAATTAAAAAAAAAAAACAGTACAAAGCAAATCAGAAATCAAACCATGGTCACGTCATTGCAGAGAAAACCAATCCCAATACAACCTATATAGAGCAAAATCAAACCAAACCCCATTACCCAATACTGCAATACAAAGGTGTTTATAAAAAAATTAAAAAAAAAAAAAAAAACCAATACAGAGCAAACCAAACCCAATTACCCACAGTGAGACGGTCACATCGGCCGTCGCTCGCAGGCGCAGCTCGCTTCATCGCTCGTCGTCCTCGTCTAGCTATTGCTCGTCGCTTGCCCCTCGTGACCTCGTCGCAGATTGTAGATTGTAGCTCGCAGATCGATCTCGTCTCGCCGTCTCGGCTACTCCGGTGCTCGGCGTCAAGGTATTTCTCTCTCTCTCTCTCTGACTCTCTCTCTCTCTCTCTCTCTGTGAGATGAAAAATATGAAATGAAAATGAATGTTTGATGTCTCTCTCTTTTTATTCTACTCTTAGTTGTCTAACTCAGTATCTCTCTCCCTTTTGAACTGTAAGACTCTGATTGGCTGCCGAATCTTTAGTTTCTTTACTCTTTTTTTTTTTTTTTTTGAGAACCAATCTTTACAGCTTTACTCTTTAAATTTATTTTGCTTTTTGCCTTTGTCTTATCCGTTGCTGACTTGCTGTTGGTCAGTGTGTGTTGGTGTAAGTGATATTGATTGTCTTTTAGTGTAAATGTGTAATGTGTACTGTGATTGTGAAATTTTTTGATTGGCAAGTTGTGATTAAGGGACGGCTTGTACTTGTCTGTTGAGTGGGGTGTGGGTAGATGGGCTGATGGGCACATGAGTCGGGTAGTAAATAATAATTAAAGCAGTGTAATATGTTGCACATTACACTACTTTAATTATTATGCTGAACATAGGATGTATAATGTTTGGCTATTTTACTGTAATGTGTATAAGGGACTAAATAATATAACAAATTAAAGCAAAATAATTAATGACAAACAAATTAAAGCAATATAGTTTATTGTTACACTAAACAACAATAATTAAAGCTATATAATTAAATTAACCAACACATTATAAAAGACAAATTAATTAAATTATTTTTGTTTTTGTTTAAGGGGTTATTATTAATTAAAGTTGTATTAAAAATGGGTTGACTGTTTAAATTATAGTGGAAATTTTGTTTTTTTCTTGAGTATGAATAACATTCATATAACTAAGTAAAAATTTCTAATTAAAATTTTATTTTTTAAAATTCTTTTTAGGTTAATTTTTTAGTCATATTCTTAAAGCTAAAAAAATTATGAACAAACGAAAAACAATTGATGCATTATTTAAGAAAAAAGATGTTAGCAATTCAAAAATTAGGACACTTGTGGTTGTAGAAACAAATGTTAATACTTCAATGCCTAATGAACACCCCTCCAAATGTCCAAAATTTCAATTTGAAGAGATAGTTCGTGATCCAGGATCACGTAAACAAATATGTGAATTTCTTATCAACAAACAAGGTGAAATCCGACGAGCTTATCTCAAAGAAGGTTCATATCAATCTAAAAATATAGACTATTCATACAATGATGATACTCAAATTGCGAACCACGTAAGTATTGTCTTGTGCGTGTGATTGTTTTTCTTTTGGCGTTTTGTTTTCTCTATTTTTTTTATTTCTCACAGGTTTGGAATTTCGGTTGAATTTCCAACATGTTCAAGTATATGATGATATATGAAAGTTGATAATTTTGTATCCAATAGACTTAAGAATTATATTTAGTATATCTCTGTTACAACCCTACCCCCCAAATATTTATTCCTTACTACGCCCCTGTACAAACGGATCCTAAGTCACACATGGGTCCTTAGTCAATCTGAGTAACTATGAACTTGGAGGAAATCTAGGTTATTTTGCTTGAAAAATTGGGCTGTTAATATTATGTGAGAGGACCATTTGAACCGGTGATTGAACCCATGGACCGCTGAATTGTTCGTGATTTAAAACATGGTTTTGAAACTCAAGTTTGACCTGGTTAACGGTGAACTAGTTGGAAATCTAAAATATTTTTTTCTTTGAAAACCAAGCAATTAATATTATGTAAAGGAACCATCTAAACGGACCAATTGTGATTTGACCGAGCCAATTGTGTGACTTTTATTTTTAATTTTTATAAAAGAAAATTTTGAAAGACACGCCAATCATCAAGGCACAAGATTTATTTCTTTTAAGTCCAAGGCACGTGATTTATTTCTTGAAAAGCCCAAGGCACATGATTTCTTTGTGTGCTACAATGAAGAAATATTAACTTTATTTAAGTTTGGTTTTCTATTATGTTGTTTAATAAATGGTTATCTTTTTATTTATTTATTTATGTATTATATCAAAATGCAATTGAATTTCATGAGGATAAAAATACAATTGAATTTGTGTTATGATATAGGAATTGTGGTTTTGTATATGAATGTGCTTTGAAAATGGGCTTTTACCCTAAATTTTAAACTATGCAGCAATTTATTCATGTTTTGAAACTATATAGCAGCGTATCCCACTTTTGGAACTCGATTTTTAAAAATCGAGTTTCACTTATAACTCAGCTTTACCATTTCAGAGTTATCTTTTGCACCTATTTGGCGTTTTGGCTATAATTTTCTGCTCATAATTCCAATTAATTTAGGATTGGTGTCTTTTGAAAGGGAATTTAATTCTCTACAACTTTTCTAGAAATAGAGAAAACCAAATTTCAATGTTTACAGGCCAAAAATGTAATTCAAGTCACTGCTAAAAAATCGTAAAAGTTTTTTAGCATATTTTGAAGGGAAAATCATATTAATACTGATTGGTATTATTTAGATTCCAATTGATACCGATTGGTATTAATCAAATTTCAATTAGTACCGATTGGTACTAATAATTTCCCAATCAATACCAATTGGCACTAATAAGAAAACTCGAAATACCGATTAGTAATAATTGAATCGGTAATAAGCAATGTTATGAATTTTGTTCCATTCTGGCCGGAATGGGTGGAATTTCTTGTATCGGTATGCAAACTAGAACAAAAATAACTTTTGTTTCACCTCGGATCAAATTCCGGCCAATTTCGAGTATTTCGGTCAATTTTGGGTAATTTCGGCTGAAATGCCATTTTTCGGCCAGAATGAATTTGGCTTTCTCTTTTTTTCCCAAATCTTCAATCTAACCGTATTTTTCACCATTACATGCAACAATGTTTTGAGTGTCACTAATTCTATTCTAACCCACAGCATCAATTATAACCAAAAAATCCACAACAATGAACATAGAGAGAGAGAGAGAGAGAGAGAGAGAGAGAGAGAGAGAGTATGAGAGAGGGGTAAAAAACTGAAGGTGACCTTTGATAATTCTTTAAGCTTGAGGTGGATTACTGATGAAACTTCAACCTTCACAATGTTCACATATTTGCAGCACAAAGAAAGTGACAGAGAGAGTGTTGTGCCTTGTAAAATAAAAGTATAAAACACAAACGTAGAGAATTTGAAAAGTAAAGGCCCTGTTCAGGTAAAAGAGGTGGGGTTAGGTGGGGGTAGGTGAAATATTAAGTGGGTAACCAAGCAAATAGTGACACATTTTTTCCTTTCTAGAAAAGTGTCCCTTATGGGAAAAAATTTAACATAAGTTGGCAGTTAAAAAATAGGAGTACCACTTGTTTAGAAAAAAGAAAAAAAAAACATATTGTTAAAAAAAGGCACCCAATTAATAGTATAAAAATAATTTCTTTTAAGTAATAATCACCCTATTATTTGTTATTTATGGTTACTTTAGTAATTAATTACTTATTATTTTTTGGAAATATATATATATATATATATATTGCAACCCCGAAACAACCTAAAATGGTATGCCGAAATAGGCCGGTATTGAACTATTCTATTCTAACAGACAAATCGAAATAGATTCCGAAACGATATTCATAATATTGGTAATAAGAAAACTCGAGTTATAAGGGGAACTCAATTTTCAGAAAATTGAGTTATAAAAGTGTTGGAAAAACATGGTTTGTATCGCATACAAAACATACACAGCAGAAAATTAACAGATCTACTTCATTCTCAATTAATAACATGTACTATATAAATTTCAAAATTTAAGAACAAGAGAGCGTACCTTAGTGCGATGAAATTCAAAAACATGGTTTGTATCGCATACAAAACATACGCAGCAGAAAATTAATAGATCTACTTCATTTGCAATTAATAACATGTACTATATAATTTTCAAAATTTAAGAATAAGAGAGCGTACATTGGTGCGGTGAAATTCAAAAACCAAAGATTAGAAGAACTTGGGAACACTTTTAATCTTCACTCCAATTCCACTTTCGACCAATAAGTGTGGTCTCTAAATCAGTTTATATTTTTATGTTCAAGGGAGAATAAGAGAGTGGCTTACACTCACATACATCATTTCATTCTCTTACAAAATTCTGTATGTTTCTCTCCTTATATATAATTAATTATCTAATTGGGCTAGCCTTTTGGGCCATTCCAATTGGTTTTTAGTATGTGGCTTCGAATGAGACCAAAAGGGAACAAATAAGACACTAACTCTAATAGATTTTGGGCCTTTTTGCCAACTCTTGACATGTTCAAAATTACCATTAATAATATTTAATACAACTATATAAATTTAATTGCACTCTAAGTCTTATTAATAAATTATATGCCAAGACTTTATTATTTATTCAACCCTTTCATTAAAATATTCTAGTAATACAAAGTTATGAATGTTTACTGTCACTTTGAAGATTACTACATCTTAATCTTTGAGTACCCGATTTAATCATTTAAGTTATTCATTATATATTTATGAAATCTAATTTCATAAATATATACTTTAGTAAAGTGGTTAGGCCTAACATTTTGAATAACCAAATTCATTAAACTTATTTCAAGGGAATATTTTATATCTCCATTAAAAGATTATAAATTCCATCTTAAGAATATATGTTCCTTCAACACTTAATGTGGTTGCCCAACATACTGAGGTTTTGATCGTGGTTTTAGATCTCACTTCTAATATATCAAAACAACCTACACTTCATGATCATGTTCATTATTCTCTCAAGATTAAGAGTTGATGTAAATAGAAGTTGTGAGATTTATTATTCATTTGACAGTCGTTAGTAGAATAATAAATCTCACAGCAGTCCAGTTCAATATATCTTAACACTTAAAATATCAACATATCAACAAGAAGTTTTCACTTCCATGATCAAAACAAATCATCTTAGTTGATATGTTATAGTCTTCGCAGATGAAATGTCCAATTTTATCACCGACTACGAACTAAAATTCTAAATTTATAAAGAACTTGTGATTTATATCTTTTGTGACTAAATTACATAAATCACATATTATGCATCTCATAGATTATATGATAATGTTCAAATATTCATGTTACTATTATTTTAGATAATAATAGAACAACTTTATTAATCACAACTTAATGTCATATATGGCATCATACAATAGGATTTAAAGGGCACATATCCTAACAAAAGGGAACTCGATTTAAAAAAAAAATTGAATTCTAAAACATGGATGTATACTTAAATAATTTGAAAACATAGACAAATTACTTCTTAGTTTAAAAATTAAGGGCAAAAGCCCTTTTTTTCCAATGATATTATTTTAGATTGAAATGCTTTTAACTAAAAGGATTAAGTTAGTTTTAACGTGTAACATACAAGAACATACGCATATGTCTGTAATCTTTATATAAACTTCCGTTTCTGTTTGCTCTTCAATTATACAATAAAAATCTCATTTTGTTATAGTTAAAAGTACATCTTGTGTGCGTTACATATAGCGTTACATTCACCTACTAGAATACGGGTTTAAAGGATAAAGAATTCTGCTCAAATGAAGTCATAGTTTTCAGACCCGAACTGTTCAATGAACCGTTAAAGGGATAAGTTCAAGGTTTTGAATGTCAGACTGAGGTCGAACTATGATGATGTCATAATTAATTTAAAATTTTTTAAAAGATAAATAAATATATTAAATTAGTAAAAGGAGAAAAAATGACTAAAATAGCTAAAATAAATATTAAAATTTATCTTCCAAATGTATTTTTTATATCATAAGTTTTATAAGACAAATACGAAATATTAAATTATAAGAAAAAATAAATTAGATATCAAATTTCTTGATCAAGGGAGTTGATAACATAATGGAAATTGTTTTAATTTAGTGAAGAGAGGGAATATATATATATCCTTAACATTTTTGTGCAAGCCTATATTTAAATTAATCCTAAGTTTTCCCCCAACGGCCCAAGTCCATTTAAATGGTCAACTACTTATGAAATTTAAAATTTTAAAAATAAGATTTGTAAAATCTGGAAGATTGGCTGACTTGACCATTAAAAAATTAGTTAAATACTAGCACAAAGCCCAAGTAAATGGTTGACAGCCAAGCATTTGGTACAAGTAAAAGAAGTGTTGACACTTTACACTTTGACAGCCAACCATTTACTGTCTAGTAAGAGACCATGATAGAAAAAACTAAAATCTCATCTTCATCATCTCATTTGCAAAGAATAGCAAACTTCAGAAGAGCAAAAATGTAGAAACAGCAAAAACGTAGAAAGAAAGAAAATAAGAAAGAGAGAGAGAGAGAGAGAGAGAGAGAGAAAAAAAAAAATCTAACTTGGTTGAACCTCTAAGAACCTTCCACGATTTTCAAAACTAGGAGGTTCAACCGTAGTTTATAGGGTTCACTGCTTTATCTACATATGCCGGTTTTAGGAGCTAAAAGAACCGTTTTGATGAACAGTTCCCAATTAACCTGGGCAGACCGCACAGTTCGGTCTGGATTTCAAAACCACGAATGAAGTTAGTTGTTGCCGTCAAACTTGGCAATATCTAAAAGATAGATTTCAATTCAATATAAACTCCACTACTATTCCTTCATTTCTTTGCAATCAAATTTTATTGTGCTTTTATCATTTAAAAAAGAAATTTATTGTGACTTTCATCTAAAAAAGGAAATTTATTGTGATTGTGCCTCACAATTTCCCAAGTGAAGATATTCCAAGTTCTACCCTTCAACTCAAAAGAAATTTTCTATTATAGGCACACACTTATGTCACTTCAACAACTTGCATATTTGTTACGTGTGATTGAGTTATATCATTTATATATGGGCCTTTAATAGGAATTTAGTGAAAAATAATCCAATCACCACTTATCAAGTGGCTAAGTTATTTCAAAGTTCTCATTAAAGAAAAAAAAAAGTTATTTCAAAGTGTGTATTACATTAGTGTATTCTAATTAAATTGTTAAGAATTTTCTAAATGATTATAATATGTTGGATTATTGTATTTATTTCTATATGGAAAATGCTTCCGTATTTTTGTTGCTAAATTTTAAAATATAAACACATTATATCCGTACTATGCACATGCAGTTCTTTTTTTATTTTTGTATTTTTTGGCAAAATTTTTGAAACGTATTTTTAATGAAAGATGCTGTAATATACCCGTCCGTATACTTAACATATCATACACATACCATATTTTACCAATTAATAAATAAAATATTTAATTTATGAAATTTTATGTTTCACAATTATCTATCTATTAATCATATAAAAGTTTTTTTTTTTTTTTGAGAAACAAACATAAACAAGGTGAGGGGAAAAGATTTTAACACATAAACACATCACAACTCCACTCAATATAAAAGTTGAATATTTAATATTTGTATTAGTCAAGTCTGCCAAATTTTATTATAAAAAAAAAAAAAAAAAAGAGTGCTAAATTTTATAAATTTAATATTTGTATTTGTGTTTAATTAATTATTAAAATTTATTTACTCCCTATTCCCCTTTTGTTTAAATAAATAAATCTCTCCCACTGTCCTCTTTCACACCCAAAACGCACCACGGCACCAGACCCGTTGCCGTCTCTCACTCTCTCTGACGAGACCGGCCTTTGTCTCTTGGAAAATTCCCAAAATCTTCTATCCTTGTCTCTGCTTACAACCTCCAACGCCGGATGCTTACTCGCTACAAGGTTTTTTCCGAAATTACAAATGTGTTTTTTTTTTTTTTTTTTTTTTTAATTTTATATATATACACACACACACACACATGTATCAACAGTTTCCATCTCTTTCAAGTCTTGTTGCATTACTTCAAGCTTCCCTTGATCACTTGCATCTATCTTCAACTCAGCATCCCCTATGTTGCTCACTAGAAAACTTGTACCTTTGACAAAGTCAGTAGAGTACTCATGCATAGGACATAAGGGTTTTGATAAATCTTTCACAGAAAAATCAGTGCAATCTTTGGAAAAATCTGCTGTAATTTGAGGCACTTCTATAGGCTGGTCAGGTTTTGTTTTGGTAGCTTTTGTTGCTACACCATAATTTTTAGCTTCTAGATCTTTTCCTTCAATAACTTTTGGCTTTGATACTTTAAATTTATCCATCTCAGCTAAGGTCATAGGTTTCAAAACAACCTCCTTCTTACCAACTATTAGAGCATAGGTGTTTTCTCCCCCATAATGTTATACACTTCTGTCAAAGAGCCAAGGTCGACCAAGAAGGATGTGTAACTTTCATAGGAATTATATCACACAAGATAGAATCACTATAAATACTGCAAGAAAAAGAAATAAGGCATCTATGAGTTACCGGAATAGAAGTATTGTCTATCCAAGCCACTTTCTATGGTTGAGGATGAGGTTCAACCGGAAGCTTAAGGCGTTCAACCGTGAAAGATGACACAACATTCATGCAACTTCCCCCATCAATAATAAGCTTCTTTGCTTGGTTTCCACAATGAACCAACATCTGAAATATTGAAGTTCGCCTCCAATCCTCTTTCTCTACTTTAGGGGCTGCTAAAATACGTCTCACTACAGATAACTACAAATAAAAAAGAAGTATCCACTTCATCCTCCTCCGAGTCATCCATAGCAAAATCTCCATAATCAAGTGCATCCTCCATATTACCTTCATCTTGCTCACAATCACTCAATTTCCCCCTAAACAATCTCCCTGATCGTGTAGACATGATGCAAAATCACTGCTCTAATACCAAACTGAAGTAGGACAAGGGGGAACAACAAAATCTGATTTAGAACACCAGGGGCAGATCTGGTATAGCTTGAGTTTTGAAGAATTAGGGTTAGGTTTTGGCAGGGAATAGGCTAGAAAATAATAGGAATTATAGGGTTTCCAAAGGGGACAAGGATTAGTAGGGTTTCAGAATGAAAACAAATGTGAAAATCAATATTTGGGTTGCTATGAACAGTGATGTGAATGGTAACCGAGAATGGTAAAATTAAAGAAAATAGATAAATTCTAGGCATCACACCTAGACTTCCTAAGTATCACACCTAGAGTTCCTTGGCATCACACCTCGGAGAAGGTTGCATCACACAAACCATAAGAAAGCTTCATAGCTCTTAAATTCTAAAAACATTAATTAATAATTCCCCCAATAGAAAGTACTACAACTCTTTAAATAGAAAACTAATACCTAATCCTAGTTGAACTAGGATTTCTTAAAACCCTAATAAGACTTGGACTTGGACTCAGGCTTTTACTACTAAGCCCAACTAAATAACCAAACTTAAAATAAAGCCCAAAAGAAGATCTAATGGACTGTTAACACAGCCAATTCCAGAATATTATGAAATTACAACACTGCCCTTGATACATAAAATCAAATAAAATATAATAAATCTGTCTTCCCATTGCCTCCTACATCACTCTCTCTTGCTCCACTGATCACTCTTCACCCAAGGGCTGATCACTCACTCCTCTAATCATTTTGTTACATCTAGATCAATTGGGATTGGGAAAACTCGCAACTCTAGGATTGGTATACCTATATCCAGGTAATCAACTATGCATTTTCCATTCTAAGACTTTTCTTAACTAATACAGTACACAGAATTTTATTTATGCATTGGAGTTTTTATTTTTTATTTTTTGATAAGTATATTTATGCATCGGAGTTAAAGATGGTTTAAGTGAATGGAAGAGCCTTAGATTTAATGGATTAAATTGCTACAGTGAAGGGATGAGGGTCTGCACTAGTTGGACTCTACAGTTGCCTAGTGAAATCTGTTACTCTATTGAATAGATTTTTTGAGTGTTCCTTGAAGTGAAGTTTCTAGAGAGGAGTAAATTCAATGTAGGCAAATAGGAATAAATTGGATTAAGGGCTTTTTTTTAGTGTACAAATTAATTTGTGTATTTGATTGTATTAGGTTGAACTCCTAAACTTTGGTGTTATTTTGGTATAGCTTTTGGAGGTAAGTAACCTTTCTCCTAATTGGTTATATTTTTGCTTATACTATTGTATTTCAGCTACTAAACATTGTTTTACAATTGTTAAAATTTTATTTCAATGGTTTTAGCTACATTGATTTAAAGTAAAGGATAAAGAAACATCATAAATGAACTTGATTTACTATATATGATTTTGGACAATCTAATTATGTTCTGATCTCTAATACCTAGCCAATGAGGGTTATTCATTGGTAACGTAACTAGTTTCATATAGGGCATCACAAGCCCGTTGTGTTTCTAGACCTAGCTAATAGGGGATATACATTGGTATGATATTAGTTTCACCTAAATATGATGCCTAGTCACAAGGATATAGCGTGACTATAGTCATATAAGATTGTTAAGAATATGAATTTGTTTGAATAGTTGAACTGTTTTAAGTCCATGAAACTTCTTATGCTTTTGGAACCCATTGTAAATTAAAACTTTTGATACATGTGAACTATTTGATCTTATGTACAGTACTACTTTGTTGATCTATATGCTTGATCTGGCTAGTTAGGATTTTAGTTACTTATTGAGTTGTCAACTCACCCCTTTTCCCTCTAGATTACAAAGAATAGCAAGCTTGGGGACTTTTGCTGAGGTTGTGCACATGAAAGGAGATTAGGAATTTTTGGGCAAGATGATATTGTGATAATTGGTATTTCTTTTTGTTGATTAGAATTAATGCTCATGAGGTTTGGATTGTTGCTTCTATTGGTACTTTAGAGATCTTTTAACAATTGCATTATTGAGGATATTTTTGGATTTGTTTGAGGTAATTTTCTTCAAGGATATTTGTTAGTCTCTTATAGGCCTTGCACACTAGTAAGGTGTAAACCTTATAAGAGTGCAGCCGTTGTCGTATGCCTAGTCTAATGGTCGGGTTGGGACGTGACGCTCGAAGAAAATAAAAATCACAACTTAAAACACAAAAAGCTCGAATGGGATAGCTTGATGAGATCTAAAATACTTATATAAGTAAAAGAGATCAAAATTGTGGCATGGTCAAAAGAGACCCATCTCAAGAACGTACATTGGGAAAGAGCGAAGCTTTGTTGTTTAATTTTCCTCAAGTTTTCTTAAGCAGAAAGGCTCTAGATTTATAGGGGAAAACGCGTTTCTAAGTATCTGTGGAGTTTGAGGATCTATGGAAACTGGATATCCAATTCACACACACAGTTGAGAGGAAAAGTGTGTGAGAAATGATAAATAATTGGGTGGATTAGGTTTTGCTTTGTGTTGGACAGAATTTATAAAGAGAGAAAAGAAGTTGAGAAAGAGAAAGATAAGAATGGTTGAATTTGATTGGGCAATTTGGGATAGTTTTGAATCATACCCAATATACATATAACAGCATAGCATAAACTGTCACAAAATCTATTAAAAAAACATGCTGCCAACCACCAGTTGATCCTCAGCCATAAACACACGCACAATCAAGTGGCTTCATAACAATCATCAAAATTTCATAATTTTCTACAAAAACTCATCTAAAGACTTAAAACTAAGAAAATAAGACAAAGGAAAAGATGGATTAAATACCTTAGAGGAGACTCTTAGGAAGAGACTACTTCTCAAAATGAGTTCCTTCAGCAAACACAATAGAAGAAAAGCATCACATCCATCCCTGCACTACCAAAAAAACATTATTACAAGGAATTGAACAAATTCTGAAAATTCCAAGTAAGCCAGCAAACAATACATTGCAAACATAAATGCATCTAAAAGGAAAAAAAAAACTTTAAAATGCATAGCTGAAAAAGAGCAATTCTGTCTTAACAAATAAATAAAAGCTGAAAATCAAGCACACCCAACAAATACGTTAAATCATAAACAAAGAAAGGAGTTTTATTTTTCTACCTTTGAAACTACAAAAAACTAACCATTTTTAATCTAATCCAAAAGAACATTAAAAAAAAAAAAAAAAATCATGTACGTTATTATTATATATTTTGTTGATAGATGATAGTTTGAGAACAAAGTAGTGAATCCATCTTCACTGAAGCATTTTATCAAACAGATTGAAGTTTCCTTTCTA